>NW_027202367.1:0-257500 GCF_024711535.1 Dipodomys merriami | reverse complement strand
ACTTATCAGGGAGACCATGTACTGTTTGTCTCTTCGTTCTTGGCTTACCTCGCTCAACATGATTCCTGCTAGCTCCATCCATTTCCCTGCAAATGCCATTATTTTGTCATTTCCAATGCCTGCATAATATTCCATTGTGTATAGATACCACAATTTTTGGATCCACTCATCTATGGTGGGGCATCTAGGTTGTTTCCATATCCTAGCTATTGCGAACAGTGCTGCAATAAACATGGGGGTGCATGTGTCCTTGTATATTGGTTCCTGTTGTTCAGGGTAGATGCCTAGAAGTGGTATGACTGGGTCGTAAGGGAGGTCAATCTTTAGCTTTCTAAGGACCCTCCAGACTGCTTTCCAAAGTGGTTGTATGAGTGTACATTCCCACCAGCAGTGTAATAGCGTTCCTCGTTCTCCACATCCCCTCCAGCATTTGTGGTTGGCTGATTTGTGAATGTGGGATATTCTGACTGGGGTAAGGTGGTATCTCAGGGTTGTCTTTATTTGCATTTCCTTCACCACCGGGGATGATGAACATTTCCTCATGTGTTTCTTTGCCATTTTCATTTCTTCATTTGAAAAGTCCCTCTTTAGTTCCCTTGCCCATTTAGTAATTGGTTTGTTGGGTTTGGGAGGGATTCGTTTCTTGAGTTCCCTGTATATACAGGATGTTAACCCCTTGTCTGATATATTGCTGGTAAATATTTTTTCCCAATTAGTTGGTTGTCTTTCTAGCTTGGTTGCGATAGCTTTATATGTGCAGAAGCTTTTTATTTTAAGGTAGTCCCATTTGTCGAGTCTCTCTCCAACTTGTTGTGACCCTGGGACTCTGTTCAGGAAGTTCCTTCCTGTGCCTATTAGTTCAAGTGTCTCTCCTACTCTGTCCTGCAGTAGTTTCAGAGATTCAGGTTTAATGTTAAGGTCTTTAATCCATTTTGAGTTGATGTTGGTGCATGGTGATAGGCTGGGGTCCACTTTTAGTTTTCTGCATGTGGCTGCCCAGTTTTCCCAGCACCAGCGGTTGAAGAGGCTGTGTTTCTTCCATTGTATGTCTTTGGCTCCTTTGTCGAATATCAGCTGGCTGTAGGCCTGTGGATTTATTTCTGGATCTTCTATTCTGTTCCATTGGTCTTCAGGTCTGTTTTTGTGCCAGTACCACGATGTCTTTGTTATTAAAGCTCTGTAGTAGAGTTTGAAGTTCGGCATGGATAGCCCTCCCATATTGTCTTTATCCCCTAGAATTGTTTTGGCTATTCTAGGTCTTTTGTTGTTCCATATGAATTTTTGGACTGTTTTCTGTATTTCAGTGATGTACGTCATTGGGATTTTAATAGGAATTGCGTTGAATTTGTATATTAGTTTTGGAAGTATTACCAACTTTACTATATTAAGTCGGCCTATCCAGGAGCATGGGAGGTCTTTCCATTTCCTAGTGTCTTCTGCAATTTCTTTAACTTTTTATAGTTCTCATTAAATAGTTCTTTTACATCTTTGGTTAGGTTAATTCCTAAATATTTTATTTTTCGGGAGGTTATTGTGAATGGGGTTGCTCCCTTTATTTCCCTCTCTTCCTGTACATTATCAGTGTATAGGAAGGCAACTGATTTTTTTTTTAATTTTTTTATTGTAAAGATTCTATACAGAGGGTTACAGTTACATGAGTGGGGTAATGAGTACACTTCCTCTTGAACATTGTTACCCCCTCCATTGTTTTCTCCCTGCCATCCCCTCCCTCCCTCCCTTCCCCAAGGTTCTTTTTTTTTTTTTTTTTTTTTTTGATTGTGATTAAGTGATTACTTAATTTCCGGAAATTCACAGTATTGTGGAATAATGATGCTCATTTAAAGTCACACGTTCATTCTAACTTTCCTGGAGCAAATTGTCTATCACAGTCTGTAATATATAACGGTGTTCATATGTTATATACCATACACGTGATCAGCAGCATGGGGATATTTAGTAGTGGTTCAACCAGATGAGTGGGAGTTCTTTGTTTCTTAAGTCCTGTTAGTTTTGTCATATCACCTAACATTTTGGATTTATCATCCGCTTATCAGGGAGACCATGTACTGTTTGTCTCTTCGTTCTTGGCTTACCTCGCTCAACATGATTCCTTCTAGCTCCATCCATTTCCCTGCAAATGCCATTATTTTGTCATTTCTAATGGCTGCATAATATTCCATTGTGTATAGATACCACAATTTTTGGATCCATTCATCTGTGGTGGGGCATCTAGGTTGTTTCCATATCCTAGCTATTGCGAACAGTGCTGCAATAAACATGGAGGTGCACGTGTCCTTGTATATTGGTTCCTGTTGTTCAGGGTAGATGCCTAGAAGTGGTATGACTGGGTCGTAAGGGAGGTCAATCTTTAGCTTTCTAAGGACCCTCCAGACTGCTTTCCAAAGTGGTTGTATGAGTGTACATTCCCACCAGCAGTGTAATAGCGTTCCTCTTTCTCCACATCCCCTCCAGCATTTGTCGTTGGCTGATTTGTGGATGTGGGACATTCTGACTGGGGTAAGGTGGTATCTCAGGGTTGTCTTTATTTGCATTTCCTTCACCACCAGGGATGATGAACATTTCCTCATGTGTTTCTTTGCCATTTTTATTTCTTCATTTGAGAAGTCCCTCTTTAGTTCCCTTGCCCATTTAGTAATTGGTGTGTTGGGTTTGGGAGGGATTAGTTTCTTGAGTTCCCTGTATATACAGGATGTTAACCCCTTGTCTGATATATTGCTGGTAAATATTTTTTCCCAATTAGTTGGTTGTCTTTCTAGCTTGGTTGCGATAGCTTTATCTGTGCAGAAGCTTTTTATTTTAAGGTAGTCCCATTTGTCGAGTCTCTCTCCAATTTGTTGTGACCCTGGGACTCTGTTCAGGAAGTTCCTTCCTGTGCCTATTAGTTCAAGTGTCTCTCCTACTCTGTCCTGCAGTAGTTTCAGAGATTCAGGTTTAATGTTAAGGTCTTTAATCCATTTTGAGTTGATGTTGGTGCATGGTGATAGGCTGGGGTCCACTTTTAGTTTTCTGCATGTGGCTGCCCAGTTTTCCCAGCACCAGCGGTTGAAGAGGCTGTGTTTCTTCCATTGTATGTCTTTGGCTCCTTTGTCGAATATCAGCTGGCTGTAGGCCTGTGGGTTTATTTCTGGATCTTCTATTCTGTTCCATTGGTCTTCGGGTCTGTTTTTGTGCCAGTACCATGCTGTCTTTGTTATTATAGCTCTGTAGTAGAGTTTGAAGTTCGGCATGGATAGCCCTCCCATATTGTCTTTATCCCCTAGAATTGTTTTGGCTATTCTAGGTCTTTTGTTGTTCCATATGAATTTTTGGACTGTTTTCTGTATTTCAGTGATGTACGTCATTGGGATTTTAATAGGAATTGCGTTGAATTTGTATATTAGTTTTGGAAGTATTACCATCTTTACTATATTAAGTCGGCCTATCCAGGAGCATGGGAGGTCTTTCCATTTCCTAGTGTCTTCTGCAATTTCTTTCTTTAACTTTTTATAGTTCTCATTAAATAGTTCTTTTACATCTTTGGTTAGGTTAATTCCTAAATATTTTATTTTTCGGGAGGTTATTGTGAATGGGGTTGCTCCCTTTATTTCCCTCTCTTCCTGTACATTATCAGTGTATAGGAAGGCAACTGATTTTTGTGGGTTTATTTTGTATCCTGCTATTTTGCCGAAGTGATTTATGATTTCTAAGAGTTTGGGGATGGAGTTTTTGGGATCGTGGAAGTATAGTATCATGTCGTCTGCAAAAAGGGATAGTTTAACTTCTTCTTTCCCTATGCGGATCCCTTTAATGTCTTTTTCTTGCCTTATTGCCCTGGCTAAGGGTCCTAGGTCTATATTGAAGAGGAGTGGAGACAGTGGGCATCCTTGCCTTGTTCCTGATTTCATGAGAATTTGTTGTAGCTTTTCCCCATTAAGTATAATATTGGCTATTGGTCTGTCATAAATGGCTTTTATTGTTTTTAGAAATGTTCCTTCTATTCTTATTTTCTCCAGAGCTTTTAGCATGAATGAATGTTGAATTTTGTCAAAGGCCTTTTCTGCATCTGTAGCGATAATCATGTGATTCTTGACCCTGGCTCTGTTGATATGTTGGATTACATTTATTGACTTACGTATGTTAAACCATCCCTGTGTCTCTGGGATGAAGCCTACCTGGTCATAGTGAATTATTTTTTTTATGTGTTTCTGGATTCTGTTAGCTAGAATCTTGTTAAGGATCTTTGCATCTGTGTTCATCAAGGAGATTGGCCTGTAATTCTCCTTTTTGGTTGGGTCTTTGCCTGGTTTGGGGATGAGTGTGATATTGGCTTCGTAGAATGAGTTTGGGATAGCTCCTTCCTTCTCTGTTACTCTGAAGAGCTTGAGGAGTATGGGTATTAGTTCTTGTTTAAAGGTCTTATAGAATTCTGCTGTGAATCCATCTGGTCCTGGGCTTTTTTTTGTTGGAAGACTTTTGATAGCTTCCTGTATCTCATTGTAGGATATTGGCTTATTTAATTGGTTAACTTCTTCTTTGCTCAGTTTGGGCAACTTGTATTTCTCTAAAAATGCATCCATTTCTGCCCGATTTTCTTCCTTTAGAGAGTATAGCTTTTGAAAGTAGTCTGTTAGAATTGTTTGGATATCTTGGGTACGTGTGGTGATGTTTCCCGTGGCATCCCTAATCCTATTAATATGGGTTTCCTCTCTTCTTTTTTAAATTAATCTAGCCAATGGGCCATCAATTTAGTTTATTTTTTCAAAGAACCAGCTTTTTGTTTGGTTTATTTTGGTTATGGTTTTCTGATTTTCTAATTGGTTAATCTCTGCTTTTAATTTGGTTATCTGGCTTCTTCTAATAGCTTTCGGTCCCATTTTTTTCTTGTTTTTCTAGCTGTTTTAATTGCAACATGAGATTATTTACTTGGTCTGTCTCCATTCTCTTGATGTGGGCACTGAGGGCAATAAATTTGCCCCTCAGGACTGCTTTTGCTGTGTCCCACAAGTTTCTTTGTGAGGTGTTTTCATTTCCATTGAGTTGTAGGAAATGCTTTATTTCTTCTCTGATCTCTTCTGTTATCCAGGCATTGTTAAGGAGTGTGCTGTTCAATTTCTACGTATTAGAGTAATTTCTGCGGTATGCTTTGTTATTGAGAGCTCGCTTGATTCCACTGTGGTCAGATAGGATACAGGGGATTATGTATTTGCTTAAGTTCCTTGCATGAACTATGATATGGTCTATTTTGGAGAAAGTTCCGTGAGCTGCTGAGAAGAATGTGTACTGTGTTGTTTTAGGGTGAAATACTCGGTAGATGTCAGTTAATTCCGCTTGCAGTATGGCCTCTCTTAATTCGGTAGCTTCTTTGCCAATCCTCTGGTTGGTAGACCTGTCCTTTGGTGAGAGTGGTGTGTTAAAGTCTCCTAGTATTATCGTATTGGGATCTATTTTATTCTGTAAGTTTGAGAGCATTTGTTTGACATATCTGGGTGCACCAATATTTGGGGCATATAAGTTGATGATGGTTATATCCTCCTCTTGGATTGTTCCCTTTATTAATATGTAGTGTCCGTCCTTGTCTTTCTGTACTGATTTTAATGAAAAGTTTATTTTGTCAGATATCAGGATAGCTACACCTGCTTTCTTACTGGGGGCGTTTGATTGGTAGATCCTTTTCCACCCCTTCACTCTGAGTTTGTTTGTATGTTTGGCTGAGAGGTGGGTCTCCTGAAGGCAACAGATGGATGGGTCTTGTTTTCTTATCCAGTCCTCAGTTCGTTTTCTTTTAATTGGCGAATTCAGCCCATTTATATTAAGAGAAAGTATAGAGAGATGCATTGTTGTCCCTGCCATTCCGTTTTCCTAAGTTTTTCTTTTTTCCTTTCCTCCTGTGCTTGCTCAGTTAGACTTTGAGTAACGCCTGTTTGGGGCAGGCCCCAGTTCCTGGCTGCTTTCTTCAGGTTGTGTCCCCCCTCTTAGAATTCTTTGTAATGCTGGCTTAATGTTTATGTATTCATTTAGTTTTTCTTTGCTATTAAAAGTTTTCAGTTCTCCATCAAATGTGAATGCTAGTTTTGCCGTGTAGATCAGTCTGGGTTGGCAGTTATTGGCTCTCAGGGCTCGTATGGTGCTTTCCCAGGTTTTTCTTGCATTCATTGTTTGTGTGGAGAGATCTGCAGTAATTCTTATTTTTTTCCCATTGTAGTATAGCTCCTTCTTCATTTTTGCTGCATGCAGGATTGTATCCTTATTATTCAGATCTATCATTTTTACTATAATGTGTCTAGAAGTGTTTCTCCTGGGGTCTTGCTTGTTGGGTGTTCGATAAGCTTTTGTGATTTAGTTAAGATGGTCGTTTTTGAGGTGGGGAAAATTTTCATTGATTATATTGTTAAATAGGTGTTGCATTCCCTTGCTCTGGAATTCCTCACCTTCGTCCACTCCAGTTATGCGAAGGTTAAAATTTTTAGCATTATCTGCTGACTCTTGAATTTCCCTTTGGTTTAATTTGAGTGATTTTTCCATATCTGTCACTTTTTGGTCCAGTTGGTGCATTCTGTCTTCTGTATCTGACACTCTACCTTCCATTTCATTCACTCTGTTGACAGTGGCTTCTATTGTGGTTTGCATGGAGGAAATGGATCCCTTTATGGATTCGATGTTGGTTCTCAGAGTACTGATCTCAGTATGTATTTCCTCTAATTTGGCGCTTATCTCACTTCTTACTGAGGTTTGTGCAGCTTCTATTTTTGCATGCATCTCTTGTTTGATACCCTGTATCTCTTTGGATAGTTCATCCTTGTGCTCTTTCAATTTCTGATCAATTTCTCGCTTTATTTCTTGAGTCATTGCCTCCAGCAACCCTTGGAAGTAGCCTTTGTCTTCCATTCCTGCTTTGCTCCCACTGGGGCTCTCCCCTGTGTGGCTGCTGGCTTTTGAGGTGAGCTTGCTGTCCTGGGTGGTAGTAAACCTTGTGATTTTTCTCTGTGATTTTCGCATGGAGGTTCAGGAGACTGCTCTTCAATTTTGTTTTGGTGTGTCTGTCTTTGCTTGGTTGCTGATTCTGTATTGGTAGAGAGAGTCTGTGCCTGATCTGGGTTCTGTTGGGAGCCTATTTCCAGCTGCTATTCTGACTTACTTAGGATTCTCAGCTCTCTGCTGTAGATTGCTGGCAGTTCCCGCCTTTGGAAGGGTTGGGCAGCCTAGACTGCTTGTGTTTGCTCCTACGGGTGTTCTTGTGAAGAACAGATGCTCTGGATGCACTCTCCCAAATGCTGGAGTCTGCTATGGGCTCCTGATGTGTTTTTGTTTATTTGTTTTGGGCTGGTTGTGGGCTTGAACTCTAGGTTTGGGTGCTGTCCCTCAGCTTTTCAGCTCAAGGCTGGCACCCTACCGTTTGAGCCACAGCACCACTTCTGAACCTTTTTGCTTTTGTGATGCTGAGGAATCAGATCCAGGGCCTCATACATCCAAGACTATTACTCTATTGCTGAGCCGCCTTAACAGTCTGAGCTCCTGCTTACTATCAGGTGCTGGCAGCCTGTGTTGCCCAATTCCCAGTCTAGGGTATATGGGTGGAGTTTTGGTGGGGTTTGGGCTTCTCTTGTCCTGGGCCTCCAGGTCTTTTGTTGTCACAGGCATGCTTCCCGGGGGAGTGTTGTTTCCTGGTTTTCTCCCCTCTGTTGAGGCGTATGCTCAGCTTTTTACTTCAATTGGGAGGAGTTGGTTGTGTTGTTCAGGCGCCGGATCCCCGGGCCTGGTTCCGGCCCCAGCCTGGAGCGCGCTTGTTAGGCCTGTGCTGATGTGTATACCACCTAGGTTATGCAGCCTGGAGCGCACTCGTTAGGCCTGTGCTGATGTGTATACCACCTAGGTTATACAGCCTGGGGGACACAGTTCGAATTTCTTCTACTGTTGGTAGTCTTGACCCAGGGGCGCTGTTCCTGGCTTGGGCATTTAAGCTCCCTTCCAGGGGTGCTCTTGCTCTAGCCTGGCCAGCTGAGTGTGCTCCACGGGCTGGTGGAGCTCTCAAACAGTTCCCAGTTTTAGTGGGTCCTGTGGTCCGGGTGCTGGGGTAGGGATTCTAGGTCAGGGTCTGGGGATTCCCTCCAGCTCTGGTCTCCCTTGAGGGATACACTTCCCCTGTGGGGTACTCACCCTGGAGCTGGTTGTTTCTGTGTGGTGTAGGTCGTCAGTTGTTGTTGCAATCCGGGCTGGGTTGGGCGGTGGTGGCTCTGTGTGATTCTTTTCTGTCTCTGCCTCTGTCGAAGCTGTTGGGTCAAGAGTGTCCACACTCAGGCAGCTTCTTCCCGGTACCTCTGGGGCCCGTGTGACCCTGCCGGGTCGTTGCGATCGTGATCGGGCGGGCGGGTGGTCTGCAGACAGGTCCTTTTGTCACTCTGCTGATGTCGAGCGGCTTTGGCGGGATGGAGCCTCTCTGCTCGGGTGGAGAGTGAGGGGTGGGGGTAGGATCCTCATGGAGACTCCCGGCTGGTAGGTTTCTCTGTTCCTCGCGATCTGCTGCTCTGCAAACCAGTACCTGATGTTCTGAAAGCGGCCCCCTGTGTCTCTGCTGTGTCTCTTGGGGCTCCCGCAGCCCCTGCCGGGCCGGCTGGCCGGCGGCTTGTCGCACTGCCACGCGACCAGTAAAGGTTGGTGGAGGGGTCTTCGCTTTTCTCTGTTCTGAAATTCTTCTTTTCCTCTCTTTCTTTTTTTGTTATTCTCCGCCTCTGGTTTTTCTCTGAGTGTTCGTCTTTTTGTTGTTGTCGGTCTCTTGGGGAGATTAAGCATTGGAACTCGAACTCTCTTTTTGGTTGGAGAGAGCTGTGGCGTTTCCCTACTGCCCCGTCGCCATCTTGGTCCCCCCCCTTTGGCTGCTTGTTTTAAAACAGATACACATTAAAACATTTAAACTCAAATAACAATTTTTTCTTAATGCAAAAATTACAATCACCATCATTGTACCAAAAAGCTAGACTTAACACCTTTATGCCTTAAAAAAAAACATATCCAATGGCAGAATATCATTGAGAGGAAATCACATACAAATAAACTTTTCAACCCTCTTTTTAAGGCCTTCTTAATTTTAATTTTAACACATCCAAGGGGCAGTTTTAGCAATGCTATTCAGATCATCACATAACTCATTTTTACCATCATGTTTCCAGTGTATATCTGCAGGGAAAAGGGACAGAATGAAGATGGGCCACTTGGTCCTTCCTGTGGAATGGGCACACACCCATTCTCAATCTTTAGGGTTAGATGAACTGTGTTTGTGCCAGTTTGCCCTCTTTAACCATGTGTGGACTTCTCCCAGGACCTGTTCCACCATGCATGACCAGCTCAACTCCACTTCTGCCTGTTCACCCTTCACTCCTAATGATAGATATTCTGTTGGCTTCTAAGTTTCACCTTTTTGTTAAGCCAGATATTTTGATTACAGTGCAAACAGCCTTATGCATTCTAAACTAACACATTTTCAATTTTTCATATTAAACAATCATTAAAAAGCCATTTAAAACAACGTGAAAATTCTATAAAATTTTTCTGGTAATGTCCCAACCTCATAATTTTTGAATTTTAAAGTTAAACTCACCTAATTATTACAGCATGCGGACAATTTCTATCATGAACATGTTCATAAACACATACAAAACACAGATCTTTAAGTCCACAAAAAATAAAAATCAGTTTTATGTACATTTTCTAAAGTTTTCAAACAAAAATTTAAGACAATATTTCTTTTAAACTAAGTAACTTTGTTGAGTTTCGTTTTCCCAGGTCTTGCTTGTTTAGCAAAGCATTTCACCAACTGGTCTTTTGAAGCCCTTTTGTTGGAGAAAGGCTGGGGGGGGGGCGGGAGAGGTCACCTGAAACTAAACTGGCCTGATTCTTATCCAATTTTGGATCAGAGCACTTTACATTGTTGGGACTAGCTGAAAAGTCAAAACCAGGCACACAGCCTTCTCTTTCACTGAGCCCAGCTGGAGGCTGGAACTTTTATTTCCCCATAGATGTTTGAATAAATTTCAAAAACACAAAACCAAAAACCCACATTTAAAACTAGTACCAAGAGGCTGGGAAGGTGGCTTAGTTGTAGATCGCTTGCCTTGCATGCATGGGGGCCTGGTTCAATTCCCCAGCACCATATAAGCAAAAGGAAAAAAGCTGGAAGTGGAGCTGTGGCTCAAGTGGTAGAACGCAAGCCTTGAGCTGAAGAGTTGAGGGATAGCACCCAGGCCCAGAGTTCAGGCCCCATGACCGGATCCCCCCCCCAAAAAAAACCGAAAAATAACTAGTACCAATTCTAAAACAGAACTAGACAGCACAACAACCAAAGGCTGAGTTTATCCCTACCAGAACTCTGTGCCATTCTCACTCAGCAAGCTGAATCCAGAGTCTGCTGAATGAGCCTGCCACTCTCACCCAGAACTTCCCTGTCTCAGGAAATATAGAACGAGAACAATCAGGCCTCAGTGAATGGGGTGACATCTCACCAACATGTGTTGACCCAGGGGCCTTTCAAGGTGGAAGAGAAGTCCCAGTCATTTGGGGCAAGGGAAATAAGTCCCTAGTTGCCATCCCCTCAGAGTGGCAGATTCTCCCTTATAATCAGTACTCCCTGGGTCAAGGCTTAAGGGTAAGATAAACTCCAAATGACAGACAGAACACTCAGCATACAGACACAACTTACAAAGGCATGCTGCAGCATTGTAAATTGCCAACCAAAAAGTTCCAGACTACAGAAAGAGTTTCCCAAAAAACTGGAAAACTTCCCAATACAGACGGAAAACTTCCCAAAAAATGTCTGCATGAAAGTGCCAGACTACAGATGGAAAATTTCCCAAAAAATGTCTGTACTAAACAGCAATCTATCCAGAGGGGTCTGGGGACATCTCCTCACAGACCTCATTGACAGTCTTATAGCATGTCCGCCAAGACTCCTTGCCAACCAGAATACAGACCTCGCTGGACACCAGAATTACAGATACAGAACCTGCAGGCAACCAAATATACAAAACAGCAATGCCTAGACTTGACAGCTGGGTTTTTGGGGGCGTCTGGAGGGTCTTATGAGGCAGAATCCAGACGAGCCCCCAGAAATGTTTTATGGACTTGGTACCACCGAAAGACCACCAGAGACCACAACCACTGCGAACAGCAAAAGAGTAGTTTATTTGCAAGCTCAAGCTTGGTCTTCTGTGCACTGGGTAACCAGTGACACAAAGTCCCCGAAAAATCAACACAAAATCAACACAGCTTTTATAGTATTGAACAAACAAGTTTAGGGAATTTCCACACAAGCAGTTACATGATTGGTTTGAGTCCACTCTAACCACACTGCCCTTTCTCTGAACTATTGTTATTTTCTGTTCCTGGAACGCTTGGGCAACTATTCTGCTTTCTTAAGGGTGGGCAGGGTTGGTGGCAACATGTGTTTTCTCTCTCTCTCTCTTGGGGTTAGTCTGAGGGCAGACTAGCACAAGATGGTGGAGTTAATCTCAAATTGGACTTATTTAGGCTCTTCAGCCTGAATAAAACATAGCATACCACATCCAAACTTTTGGTAAAACACAGGTCTGTCTTACACTGTTGGACCAATAGAAGTGTATGTCTAGTGCTGTTGCAGGTGTGTCTTAAGGTGTGTGGAGTTTTTCATCCTGATGATCTTGCAATGGTGAAATTGACCATCTCCATAATTACCTGAGAAGATCTCTGCTGAGACCTCTATAAGTCACAGCTTAACAAAGAGCAATATTTACAATGAAATATATTGAACAACCAGACATCATGACCAAAATTAGTTTTACCTGATTCAGTGTATTTTTTACACTCTATATCACATGTACAAGTTCCTCATTCTTTTCTCTCATTATGTTGTCTTTCCTTGTTTTTGTTTTGTTTTCAGAACCATGGTATAATAGGATATTTCTTATATTTTTGTCTTCCAGTCTTCAGAAAGTCTGCAGTTAAATAAGCTTAAGTTTCTTTCCTTAGAAAATTAAAAGCATATTGGGTGGGGTCTTCATCATAATTTTTTTATGATCTCAAATACTTTTTTATTTCTGGCATTTTACCTGTATAATCTCACTTCAATGTTTTCCAAAGGGCACTTTAGTGGAAGGAGGAAATTCAAAGTGAATTCTGGTAGAGAATTTCTGTTACTAAAAACTCTGGTACATAATAAGGTAAGCAACTCCAAAATTATTCATTAGAGAGATGAGTTGAAAGTCAGCTTTTTACACACTAATACTCTTTCCTCAACGAAAACAGAGGATTTAAAATAACTAATATTTTTTAAGTTATTGGCACAAATGTGCATGAATTTTCTAGAAATAAAATGATCACTCACGGTCACTGATACTACAAAGAATGCTTTCCAATAAGAGGAATCCCTTTCAGACATTTTCACACAATGTGTATCTGCCTGGTAACAGCATCCCAAACTAGACTAACGCATTTAATAGCTATTTATTTTTTGTTGCTTTTTTGCAATACTGTTTTCTTATCATATTGATTAGTATGAATTCTATGGCCAGTATAAAATCGCATTTGTAATAAAAGTTACTAGATGGGACCTTCATGGATGAGGTGGTGTGGGGTTTCTGGTGGAGCCTTGTCTGATTCAAGGGAGGAGTTGGTATTGGCACAGTCTCTGTGGTGGAGCAGGGTGGGGCTTTGAGGCTGAAGCGCAGTCTGTGTAGGGCTTTGAGACAGCAGGGAGGGGACAGGAAGGACTAGACTTGTTAGGGGCAGGGTCTCTTGTGGAGTAGGCAGGATTGAGCATGAAGGCTGGCAGGTGGACCGGTTTTTAGTGGAAGAAGGTGGGGTTACTGGGGAGGAGGCTGTTGGGGGCAGAGCTTTGAGAAGGAAGAACAAGGCTACAAAGGAGGAGATTACTTAGAGGAGGGGTGCTGGTAGAGCACTGTGAACCCTTGTGGGATATGTAGGGTGAGGTTCCCCATAAGGCAGGGAAGGGAATGGAGGCAAGAGGCTGACGGAAGGTGGAGATTCTGGTGCAGGAATGAGGAGCTATGAGGGATGGGTTTTCAAGGTCTGGCTTTGAGAGGGCAGGGTGGTACTAGGAAGACGTGGGCTAGTAATTGGTGAGGTTTCTGGTGGAGAATGGCAGGCCTTAGGGAAGTGTGCTAGGGTGGAGGTGGGGTTTCTTGCACAGCAGGATGTAGTCACAATGTATGGAGGATTTTTTCAGGACCAGAGCTTTGTGAGAGCAGTGAGAGGATAAAGTGCACTAGACTAGTTAGGATGGAGTTTCTGGTGTAGCCAGTCATCACTTCTAAAAGAAAAATCAGGTTGGGTGGGGATTTCAGTGTTGCAAGGCAGGACATGGACTTTGGACAGGGTTTCTAGTAGAGCAAAGAAACCTTCAAAAAGGGACTATGGAGGGACAGGGATTTACAATTCAGTCTGGTGAGGCTTCCAGAGGGAGGCCAACTGGTGCAGTGGTTTCTAGTGGAGCAATGTGGGTGTCGGGAGATTGAATAGTGTTATGGGTATTTTCTAGTGGGGTTTTTCTGGAGCAGGACAGAGTTTGGAGCCATGGGGCTAGTTGGAGGAGGGGCTTTGAGAAGGAGTGGAAAGGCTACAATGGTGTAGGATAATTATGGGCATGGTATCTGGTGGTTTAGTGTGTGGATCTGAGGAAGGAACCAATAGGGGGCGGGCTTATCTGGGGAGCAAGGCAGGGCATTGAGAGAGTAGATGTGGGAGGTGGAGAGGCTTGTGGTGGAGAAGGGCTGGCTTTCTAGGCAGGACATGGGCTGTGTGAGAATCTTTGGCCAAGCAAGGTAGGGCTTCAAGGGAAGTTATAGGCAGGTGGAGGGTTTTTGGTGTAGCATGATGGGCTTTGTGGGAAGAGGTAGGTTCAGGGCTTTGTTTGAGAGGTTAGGCCACTTAGAAGTAGGCTAGTTGTGGGAGGAGTTTCTGATGAAACCAGGAGGGACTCGAGGGAGAAGGATGATCGGGGTAGGTTTGAAAGGAAAGGGAGGAACCAAGCAAAGACAGACACACCAAAACAAAATTGAAGAGCAGTCTCCTGAACCTCCATGCGAAAATCACAGAGAAAAATCACAAGGTTTATTACCACCCAGGACAGCAAGCTCACCTCAAAAGCCAGCAGCCACACAGGGGAGAGCCCCAGTGGGAGCAAAGCAGGAATGGAAGACAAAGGCTACTTCCAAGGGTTGCTGGAGGCAATGACTCAAGAAATAAAGCGAGAAATTGATCAGAAATTGAAAGAGCACAAGGATGAACTATCCAAAGAGATACAGGGTATCAAACAAGAGATGCATGCAAAAATAGAAGCTGCACAAACCTCAATAAGAAGTGAGATAAACGCCAAATTAGAGGTAATGCATACCTCATTGAGAGGCGAGATCAGTACTCTGAGAACCAACATTGAATCCATAAAGGGATCCATTTCCTCCATGCAAACCACAATAGAAGCCACTGTCAACAGAGTGAATGAAATGGAAGGTCGAGTGTCAGATACAGAAGACAGAATACACCAACTGGACCAAAAAGTGACAGATATGGAAAAATTACTCAAATTAAACCAAAGGGATATTCAAGAGCAAGCAGATAATGCTAAAAAATTGAACCTTCGCATAATTGGAGTGGACGAAGGTGAGGAATTCCAGAGCAAGGGAATGCAACACCTATTTAACAAGATAATCAATGAAAATTTTCCCCACCTCAAAAACGACCATCTTAACTACATCACAAAAGCTTATCGAACACCCAACAAGCAAGACCCCAGGAGAAACACTTCTAGACACATTCTAGTAAAAATGATAGATCTGAATAATAAGGAAACAATCCTGCATGCAGCAAAAATGAAGAAGGAGCTATACTACAATGGGAAAAAAATAAGAATTACTGCAGATCTCTCCACACAAACAATGAATGCAAGAAAAGCCTGGGAAAGCACCATACGAGCCCTGAGAGCCAATAACTGCCAACCCAGACTGATCTACCCGGCAAAGCTAGCATTCACATTTGATGGAGAACTGAAAACTTTTAATAGCAAAGAAAAACTAAATGAATACATAAACATTAAGCCAGCATTACAAAGAATTCTAAGAGGGGGGACACAACCTGAAGAAAGCAGCCAGGAACTGGGGCCTGCCCCAAACAGGCGTTACTCAAAGTCTAACTGAGCAAGCACAGGAGGAAAGGAAAAAAGAAAAACTTAGGAAAACGGAATGGCAGGGACAACAATGCATCTCTCTATACTTTCTCTTAATATAAATGGGCTGAATTCGCCAATTAAAAGAAAACGAACTGAGGACTGGATAAGAAAACAAGACCCATCCATCTGTTGCCTTCAGGAGACCCACCTCTCAGCCAAACATACAAACAAACTCAGAGTGAAGGGGTGGAAAAGGATCTACCAATCAAACGCCCCCAGTAAGAAAGCAGGTGTAGCTATCCTGATATCTGACAAAATAAACTTTTCATTAAAATCAGTACAGAAAGACAAGGACGGACACTACATATTAATAAAGGGAACAATCCAAGAGGAGGATATAACCATCATCAACTTATATGCCCCAAATATTGGTGCACCCAGATATGTCAAACAAATGCTCTCAAACTTACAGAATAAAATAGATCCCAATACGATAATACTAGGAGACTTTAACACACCACTCTCACCAAAGGACAGGTCTACCAACCAGAGGATTGGCAAAGAAGCTACCGAATTAAGAGAGGCCATACTGCAAGCGGAATTAACTGACATCTACCGAGTATTTCACCCTAAAACAACACAGTACACATTCTTCTCAGCAGCTCACGGAACTTTCTCCAAAATAGACCATATCATAGTTCATGCAAGGAACTTAAGCAAATACATAATCCCCTGTATCCTATCTGACCACAGTGGAATCAAGCGAGCTCTCAATAACAAAGCATACCGCAGAAATTACTCTAATACGTAGAAATTGAACAGCACACTCCTTAACAATGCCTGGATAACAGAAGAGATCAGAGAAGAAATAAGGCATTTCCTACAACTCAATGGAAATGAAAACACCTCACAAAGAAACTTGTGGGACACAGCAAAAGCAGTCCTGAGGGGCAAATTTATTGCCCTCAGTGCCCACATCAAGAGAATGGAGACAGACCAAGTAAATAATCTCATGTTGCAATTAAAACAGCTAGAAAAACAAGAAAAAAATGGGACCGAAAGCTATTAGAAGAAGCCAGATAACCAAATTAAAAGCAGAGATTAACCAATTAGAAAATCAGAAAACCATAACCAAAATAAACCAAACAAAAAGCTGGTTCTTTGAAAAAATAAACTAAATTGATGGCCCATTGGCTAGATTAATTTAAAAAAGAAGAGAGGAAACCCATATTAATAGGATTAGGGATGCCACGGGAAACATCACCACACGTACCCAAGATATCCAAACAATTCTAACAGACTACTTTCAAAAGCTATACTCTCTAAAGGAAGAAAATCGGGCAGAAATGGATGCATTTTTAGAGAAATACAAGTTGCCCAAACTGAGCAAAGAAGAAGTTAACCAATTAAATAAGCCAATATCCTACAATGAGATACAGGAAGCTATCAAAAGTCTTCCAACAAAAAAAAGCCCAGGACCAGATGGATTCACAGCAGAATTCTATAAGACCTTTAAACAAGAACTAATACCCATACTCCTCAAGCTCTTCAGAGTAACAGAGAAGGAAGGAGCTATCCCAAACTCATTCTACGAAGCCAATATCACACTCATCCCCAAACCAGGCAAAGACCCAACCAAAAAGGAGAATTACAGGCCAATCTCCTTGATGAACACAGATGCAAAGATCCTTAACAAGATTCTAGCTAACAGAATCCAGAAACACATAAAAAAAATAATTCACTATGACCAGGTAGGCTTCATCCCAGAGACACAGGGATGGTTTAACATACGTAAGTCAATAAATGTAATCCAACATATCAACAGAGCCAGGGTCAAGAATCACATGATTATCGCTACAGATGCAGAAAAGGCCTTTGACAAAATTCAACATTCATTCATGCTAAAAGCTCTGGAGAAAATAAGAATAGAAGGAACATTTCTAAAAACAATAAAAGCCATTTATGACAGACCAATAGCCAATATTATACTTAATGGGGAAAAGCTACAACAAATTCTCATGAAATCAGGAACAAGGCAAGGATGCCCACTGTCTCCACTCCTCTTCAATATAGACCTAGGACCCTTAGCCAGGGCAATAAGGCAAGAAAAAGACATTAAAGGGATCCGCATAGGGAAAGAAGAAGTTAAACTATCCCTTTTTGCAGACGACATGATACTATACTTCCACGATCCCAAAAACTCCATCCCCAAACTCTTAGAAATCATAAATCACTTCGGCAAAATAGCAGGATACAAAATAAACCCACAAAAATCAGTTGCCTTCCTATACACTGATAATGTACAGGAAGAGAGGGAAATAAAGGGAGCAACCCCATTCACAATAACCTCCCGAAAAATAAAATATTTAGGAATTAACCTAACCAAAGATGTAAAAGAACTATTTAATGAGAACTATAAAAAGTTAAAGAAAGAAATTGCAGAAGACACTAGGAAATGGAAAGACCTCCCATGCTCCTGGATAGGCCGACTTAATATAGTAAAGATGGTAATACTTCCAAAACTAATATACAAATTCAACGCAATTCCTATTAAAATCCCAATGACGTACATCACTGAAATACAGAAAACAGTCCAAAAATTCATATGGAACAACAAAAGACCTAGAATAGCCAAAACAATTCTAGGGGATAAAGACAATATGGGAGGGCTATCCATGCCGAACTTCAAACTCTACTACAGAGCTATAATAACAAAGACAGCATGGTACTGGCACAAAAACAGACCCGAAGACCAATGGAACAGAATAGAAGATCCAGAAATAAACCCACAGGCCTACAGCCAGCTGATATTCGACAAAGGAGCCAAAGACATACAATGGAAGAAACACAGCCTCTTCAACCGCTGGTGCTGGGAAAACTGGGCAGCCACATGCAGAAAACTAAAAGTGGACCCCAGCCTATCACCATGCACCAACATCAACTCAAAATGGATTAAAGACCTTAACATTAAACCTGAATCTCTGAAACTACTGCAGGACAGAGTAGGAGAGACACTTGAACTAATAGGCACAGGAAGGAACTTCCTGAACAGAGTCCCAGGGTCACAACAAATTGGAGAGAGACTCGACAAATGGGACTACCTTAAAATAAAAAGCTTCTGCACAGATAAAGCTATCGCAACCAAGCTAGAAAGACAACCAACTAATTGGGAAAAAATATTTACCAGCAATATATCAGACAAGGGGTTAACATCCTGTATATACAGGGAACTCAAGAAACTAATCCCTCCCAAACCCAACACACCAATTACTAAATGGGCAAGGGAACTAAAGAGGGACTTCTCAAATGAAGAAATAAAAATGGCAAAGAAACACATGAGGAAATGTTCATCATCCCTGGTGGTGAAGGAAATGCAAATAAAGACAACCCTGAGATACCACCTTACCCCAGTCAGAATGTCCCACATCCACAAATCAGCCAACGACAAATGCTGGAGGGGATGTGGAGAAAGAGGAACGCTATTACACTGCTGGTGGGAATGTACACTCATACAACCACTTTGGAAAGCAGTCTGGAGGGTCCTTAGAAAGCTAAAGATTGACCTCCCTTACGACCCAGTCATACCACTTCTAGGCATCTACCCTGAACAACAGGAACCAATATACAAGGACACGTGCACCTCCATGTTTATTGCAGCACTGTTCGCAATAGCTAGGATATGGAAACAACCTAGATGCCCCACCACAGATGAATGGATCCAAAAATTGTGGTATCTATACACAATGGAATATTATGCAGCCATTAGAAATGACAAAATAATGGCATTTGCAGGGAAATGGATGGAGCTAGAAGGAATCATGTTGAGCGAGGTAAGCCAAGAACGAAGAGACAAACAGTACATGGTCTCCCTGATAAGTGGATGATGAATCCAAAATGTTAGGTGATATGACAAAACTAACAGGACTTAAGAAACAAAGAACTCCCACTCATCTGGTTGAACCACTACTAAATATCCCCATGCTGCTGATCACATATATGGTATATAACATATGAGCACCGTTATATATTACAGACTGTGATAGACAATTTGCTCCAGGAAAGTTAGAATGAACTTGTGACTTTAAATGAGCATCATTATTCCACAATACTGTGAATTTCCGGAAATTAAGTAATCACTTAATCACGAACAAAAAAAAAAAAAAAAAAGAACCTTGGGGAAGGGAGGGAGGGAGGGGATGGTAGGGGGAAAACAATGGAGGGGGTAACAATGTTCAAGAGGAAGTGGAAGTGTACTCATTACCTCACTCATGTAACTGTAACCCTCTGTATAGTATCTCTACAATAAAAAAAATTAAAAAAAAAAAAAAAGAAAGGAAAGGGAGGAGCTTGTAGGTACTAGGATATGGGAGCAATGGGACTATGAAGGACTAGAGTAGTGAGGGGCGTGGTATCTGGTGGATGAGGTGGGGATTCGAGGAGTAGCCCAATGTAGACAGAGTTCTTGGTGCAGTCAGGTGGGACATAGAAGGAGATATGGATGTGACCTGGTTTCTGGTGGTGCAGAGCAGGGATTCCAGGAAGGGGTGGAGTGGAAGAGGAATTTCCCTATAGCAGAGAAGGGCTTTCAGGAAGGAGTCTGGTTTCAGTCAGGCCTTTGAAAGTTTATAGCAGGGCTACCAGGGGGTAGGTTATTTAAGGTTGGGCTTTTTAAGGAAGAGGCTGACTGGAAGTGTATTTCCAATGGATCCAGTCAAGTTTTATGGAAAGAGGGGATAAGAAAGGGGCAAGGCTTTGTGAATAGTGGAGCAACAAAACATAAAGTTACTACTAATAAATACAATATAAGAACACCATTTTTTGTCAGTGTAGAATTATATTACTTTTATGTATGCAAGAGATACTGGAGAAAGTAACCAAGTAATAATTCCTTCCTAGTGAAATTTTTCTTTATTCCAGTTGAGTGAAAATAAACCACAGGTCATATCAGGCTCAGAGGCACACAGGAGACTAAGACATATGAAACATTGGATTTGATTCCCCATCACCACCATTAAGGACCACAAATAAAAAGTTTAAAATTTCTCACTTGGTCATAATGGACACTATTGTCTTAAAATTGGAAATGAATAGAATTTTTACTCTGACCATTTTAGAAATCCTAAATGTAAGTAGTAATGTTTTAACTTTATACAATATTGGGATGTATACTAAAAATAATTAGGAAAATATAAAATTGTATGCAGAATGTTCGTTCTCCACCATCAATTCTAATCTAAAAGAATTTAAAACCAGAAAATTGCCATATAGTGAGGTTGCAGCATGGTTTCTTTTCAGTCATCAAAATGGTGACTTAAGCAATGTGTCTTTATCATTGGATGCATTGATGTTAAAACTTCTAAGAATGTGAAGCACTACTATACAGACCCTGAAGAAACTCAGAAGGAACTGTGAAATGATGTTGGAATAAAATTAATGACTAATTAGTGTAGGCCAATAAATACTTTCCACAAAAAAAGGCTACATTGAAAAATAAACAGTGAAAAGGAAGCAGGCAGGCAGACCTAGAAGTAAACATTATCCAATGAACAACATCTACAGAGGCATGATTGCAATCTTCTTTTACCTAAGTTACAGTTACTGACTTATGTTCTTCCCTAATGCCAAATAACAAAGACATGAAAATACAGTAATCATTTTCAAGGCATTAGAATTTACAGAAAGAATTCAATGAATGTATTGCTAGAAAGTAAAGATAGATGTCTGAATTAAAGAGTGAAGAAAATATCCATAATCTCTGGCCCTCTGCTGTGACAGGGGTACAAGCCGAAGCACAAGGAGAATGGACAGAAGTACAGTAGGACATACCAGTAGTTCGCAAGATGCAATGATGAATGTAAAAGGGGAGAAAATCAACAAGATCATCACTTAGCACAAATGGAATGAGAGAGGGAGAGGGAGAGAAAAAAGGGAATATTAAGAGTTTAAAGTGAACCTGTCTGCCAGGACTATCCTGAGCATATATTAATTAATAAAAATGAGGGAAACCATGGAACTTATGTTTCTTTGAGTCTGGCTTCTGTTCTTTCTGATAGAAGCATAAAATTCCATTGTGTATATATACCACATTTTCTTGATCTTGTCATCTATTGAAGGGCATCTTGATTGGTTCCATATCTTAGCTATAGTAATAATGCTGCAAAAACATAGTTGTATATTTAGTGTGGTTTAGCTTGAGAACATTTCCACAAGTGCCCAGGAATGGGATTGCTGGTTCCAGAGCTATATATATTTGACCTTACAAAATGATGCTAATTGAAATGAACTCTAAGTCATAGAAACAACAAGCCTTTTTTTTCCCCAGATATCAACCTTGATGTAGTAAAGTAGTGTATCTAGATCTTATTTTATTTCATTTGTCTTTTTCCACTGGTTTATCCCTGGAAATATCTGTCTTGATTCTGGTACCTTCCATCTTGTATATGCATTTATCTGATTTGGAGAAGGAAAGGGAAAAAATATAGTGATGAAAGAAGTATAAAGAGTGACCCATTGCAACAATGATATTCACATGGCACTATATCAGAAATGAACTTTACAACTTTGGGGTGGGGGGTGTGGAGGGTGGGAAGGGATATGAGAACAACAATGGAGTGGGTAACACTATTCAACAAGGAAGGTACATTACTCATGTAACTGTAACCACTCTGTATAGTATTTTTGAAATAAAAAAAATACAAAAATTGATTCTATCCCAGGAAAAATATCCTTTTCAAAATAATACATCTGTAAGTACTTGTGAGGGATTCTAGAGTCAAGCTATTAGACCTGGAAAGGGATAGATTGGGAAGTCATCTCAAACAGCAGTCAAAAGTCTGAGAGCTGAGCTCTGGAAAGGTCAAACAGTCAAGGGAAGACAGGGGTATAAGCTATTACCTCAAGAGTATTTAAGTTAGAGCTGTTGGACAATGAAAGATTAAGACTTTGGAGACAAGATGTATGTCTTTGTTATGGTTGTAATGACTATTGCGCCCTTGTGCTCCCTAACAATAAGGGATTCATTATCACTATGTATACAAACAATATCTCATGTCAATAGTTGTTGTAAACACCAGCAAGATTGATGTGGACATACCTGTAGCCACTGACCATGCCACCCCCCCATAGTAGAATGAATATAAAGCATGTCAAGCACGATTTAGGGATCCAGAAGCTGGCAATGAGGCTTTGGGTCCTCTGGTGTCTTCTTTCCTATCACTTCCTATGATTTCTCAGTTCTTTGGCCAGGTATCCCATCATCTTTGCTGTCCCATGGTTGTGGTTAGTGACAATACTGATATTCTGAACACCTCAAAACAAAATGGAAAAACACTTCCTCAAAGAAGATTGACGAATGTATAGGAGCACCTGGAAAGATACCAAACATCAGCAGTCATACTGTGATCCTCTAGCAAAAAAGTACAATTCAGAAGTATCTTAACTTCTGATAATATAAGAGATGGATAATTGTCCCTTTTGTATATTTGGTATTGCATAATTTTTCAGAAACACATATACGTTGTGAAATAATGTTATTTATTTTATAGGTCACAGACCACGTCACGGGAACGATGACCCTATTGTCTTATCTCAGTTGCCTGATTCAGACTTAGATGATTGTGAATTGCCTAATTATGAACATTTCTTCATGAAACTCAACAACACAGAATGAAGTGTCAGGGTCAGGCCATTCCATACTTGTAAGGATTTTTACGTATATTAGAATAATATACACCTACACTGCTCAGCACTCATGGCACATTGGTATGTTATAATTATCTTCAGATCAGAGAAACGCTAGAGCTTAAAATAGAATGATAGGCTATACATTTTCAGTGCAAGAGTGATGATCACCCCCTGCAATTATTCTCATTGGAGAATCCTTCCTATACATTTTACTAACTTAGCTTCTACTCTGTGCTTTACCATTATCAGGGAGTGTCACACTGTCTTGAGCTACAATACTGCATCAACCTTAGCTGCCTTTGAATTTTATCTCCAATATTGATACCAAGGTCAACTCTGCAACTCTAATCACATAGTTAGTTGACACCCGAAATTTTCAAGCCTGGTTAAAAATTCAGCTATCACTGTTCATTGCCAGTGTTAAAGATCTCACCCCTATAGATTTATTGTGTATCTTCTTGTATTTCCAACACTGCCTTAGATGTTGGTTTTTGAAGTAGAGCTTTTAGTTTGCATTTGATTTATGGAGGTACTAGTGATGCCAGTTGAACTGCACATATTATAATGTAAATAATTTGATGTTTCGACATATGAATTTAATTTTGGCAATTGAATAAGTGAATACACATCACTCACAAAAGTTTCTTTATGAGTATTGGTATTACTTTATTGTGAACTTGCTAAAAGCCAGCCATGGGAGCACATGTCCCTAATCCCATCACTTCTGTCATTGAGACAAGGCTTGAAAGGTCCAGCCCACTTGGCAATTCATAGTGAGAACCTTTCTACAGAGAAGGGGGAGAGAATATCAAAAAAAGCAAATGAATCTTCCAACAGTTTTGTTACATATTCTTTACACTTAGCCATTGAGACCACTATAATAGTATTGTTCATGACTTCTTCCCTACTCTTTTCCTATTCTGAGCTGTTTTGTTAATGGATTTCTAAGAAATCATATAAGAATCGCATAAGAAATCTATATAAATAATATAAGAAATCATATAAAATAGTTTTGTTGAGATATGTAATCCAAAAGGAATAATTTCAGGAAACTATTAAGCACATAGAATGTAATGCAGGGCTGGGAAGGTGGCCCAGTGGTAGAGCACTTGCCTTGCATGCATTAGGCATTGGGTTCGATTCCTCAGTACCACATAAGCAGGGAAAAAAAGCCGGAAGTGGTGCTATGTCTCAAGTTGTAGCGCACTAGCCTTGAGCTGAAAAGCTGAGGGACAGTGCCCAGGCCCAGAGTTCATGCCCCACGACCGGACCCCTCCCCCCCCAAATGTAATGCATTGACTCTTTATTGGAAACTTCAGCAGTTGTAGTTTGTTTATTCTGATAACAAAGATTATAAACTAAGTTACAATAGTATGCCAAATGGAACACAGAACTAGAAACATGAAGGGTAGCACTAAAGAATGCTACTGCTACCACTAATAGAGTAAGAATGAAATTTAGGCAAAATTCCCTCAGAGTAAAAGCCACAGGACAACCCCTACATTGCTTTCATTGTTTCATATGAAGAAAAGACTTTTTTTTAGTAAAGACAATTTTTCACAGTTATTAATATCAATTGGGTATATATTTCTTACGGCCTTCAGGAAGAATGCTGTGACCATGTTGATGGAAGCTGATTTCTCTGGGACCTACTACACAATGTGCAGAATCATTTCAAGCACTGCACCTGCATTAGGGTAATTTTAGTGCTCATGAGTATTTTTCAAGTTAGGAAATGAATTAAGTATTTTATTAAAAACAGAAGTAGGCATAAGGCTAAACAAATTTCCTAAGTACCTAAGACTTATCCGTTGTAGACCCATAATTCAAATCCAGGTTTCCACCAGGCACATGTGAGGATATTCTGTGTCACATTCATTACCTTTCGAGAGCTATGGAGCAGATGAACCCACATTATCTTCCTAATTATGGTAACAATGGCAATGACATTGCTACAGAATATAAATATTTTTAAATGAAAAGGGTGTGGGTAATGACATTGTAAGTGATCTTTATACCAAATAAAGTTCGGTATAATTTCTAAAGAAATAACTGAGTGAACATCATTCCGCTTCCACTGTTTATTATTCCTGGAGTAATTGCTTAAGGAGAACAAATCCATGTCAAAGACACTTGTGCTGATGAACACAGGCTTTTAGCATTAAGTACCTTGAATACACAGGGAATAGTTTGTTGTGGATATATAATCCAAAAGAAGTAATTTTTGTGGCTACTTACTTCCTTGTTGTACCAAAGAAAATCTATTCCCTATTCTAAAACATAGATTAATTTAATGGATATTAGTGATATCAGTATAAATTACGTGTGCATAATATATGTAATATATGCTATTACATAACATATAAATGTTATATTTATAATATATATCATTACTGATATTCTATAACTACTATAAATAATATATGTATAAAACTGGTTTTAGTACTATACTGTGAAGGATACAAGGAATGACAACTTTATTTAAATAAATATATTAAGTTTTAGTCACCTAAGTTATTTTTGTGCCAGTACTGAGACTTGAACTATGGTCTGGGTGTTGTCCCTGAGCCATTTCACTCAGACTGGCTTCATATAGCTCTCTTCAGATCTCAGCCCCTAAATAGCTGGGATTGCAGATATTAGTCTTGTTAAATTTTTTAATTCCATCCTTGGTAGGTTCTTACATAATTATTTTTGAATGTTCAATTATATTATGATATTCCATTTCTAAACCAATTCAGAATAAATAACTACTTATTGGGTAAAACTATATATTGCAATCGAAATTGTAAGGACCCTATTTTACTATCAATTTTCAAAGATATTGCTAGTTTAATTCCTGGACAGACAAGTAGAAAAATTAAATTATGTGTGCATAATACATGTAACATACTATATTGCACAATATATAAATGATATGTTTATAATATATGCGTAATTAGGGATATTGTATAATTACTATAAATAATATATGTATAAAACTGGTTTTAATATTATACTGTGAAGAATACAAGGAATGACAACATCCCTATCTTAACTATCTCATTTTCAACAGTATGTAAACTGTGCTATAAACATATATCTTCAAGAAAGCACACCTCTGTAATCACATATTCACCTTCAAATATTCTCCTCATCCCTATGAACATCCTCTAAGATTGGCTACACTTATCCACAGCAAACACTTTGTGATACTTTCTGGATAATGTTGCCTGTCTTCATCCTTATCAGCCTTTCAGCAACTTCAGTGAAGAGCATTTTCTCCTGCTTTGCCTGTAGACGATATCATCTTTGTTATTTCCCAGCAATGAAATTGTGCCTGGCACTTGAGCACTGGTACATTCAGAGGTTCTTTGGTTGTGTTTTAGTGTAAATGAAAACATACTGATTTGAAAATACTACAAATATTCGTTCTTTAAATTTATTGTTAATTCAAATATAATAGGGGTGGTTTTAGTGGTGCATGCCTTTAAATCTAGCTACTTAAAAGTCTGGAAACAGAGAAATGAACCATGAGACACTTATCTTCAACTAAGAACCAAAAAGCTAAAAGTGGAGCTGTGGCTCAAATGGAAGACTGGCAGCCTGAGCACAAAAGAAAAGTAAAAAAACCTATGCCCCTAATTTAAGTCACAGTATTAGCACTCATATAATACACACACACACACACACACACACACACACACACACACACACACACACACACACATAGGTTCCTAAAATATCCTGAGTTAATTTGTCAAAACCTGATCATAGATTACATATGAGGTGTGAAAAAGTATGTAAGTCTGAAGTGACCCCAAGGTATTTTGACAAGACAACTGGAAGAGTTATCACTTAATCAAATAGTAATGAGGGATAGGTTTGTAGATAAAGATCAAAGCTCACTTTGGGATCTTTTGAATTTGTTAAAATCAGTAGCTAGTGGGCTGGGAAGGTGGCTCAGTGGTAGAGCGCTTGCCTTGCATGCTCAAGGCCCTGGGTTCAATTCCTCAGCACCACATAAGCAAAAAGAAAAAAAGCCGGAAGTGGCGCTGTGGCTCAAGTGGTAGAGCGCTAGCCTTGAGCTGCAGAGCTGAGGGCCAGTGCCCAAGCCCAGAGTTCAGGCCCCATGACCGGACTCCCCCCCAAAAAAAATCAGTAGCTAGGATTTGTCAGTAGACAGGATGTTATTAAGGACTTGATTAAAGAAAGAACAGAGCTAGAGAAAAAAAGCCAAATAATTACGTGCACTCAGTGGTAACAATCATGAGAAGGAAGATTACAGAACTAAGCCCTGAGATACACAAATATGTAAAACATGACAAATGAAGAAAAACTAATAAGTATTTAATGCGGACTTATACGGATAGGTATTTTTTTTTTTTTATTGTAAAGATTCTATACAGAGGGTTACAGTTACATGAGTGGGGTAATGAGTACACTTCCTCTTGAACATTGTTACCCCCTCCATTGTTTTCTCCCTACCATCCCCTCCCTCCCTCCCTTCCCCAAGGTTCTTTTTTTTTTTTTTTTTTGATTGTGATTAAGTGATTACTTAATTTCCGGAAATTCACAGTATTGTGGAATAATGATGCTCATTTAAAGTCACACGTTCATTCTAACTTTCCTGGAGCAAATTGTCTATCACAGTCTGTAATATATAACGGTGTTCATATGTTATATACCATACACGTGATCAGCAGCATGGGGATATTTAGTAGTGGTTCAACCAGATGAGTGGGAGTTCTTTGTTTCTTAAGTCCTGTTAGTTTTGTCATATCACCTAACATTTTGGATTTATCATCCGCTTATCAGGGAGACCATGTACTGTTTGTCTCTTCGTTCTTGGCTTACCTCGCTCAACATGATTCCTTCTAGCTCCATCCATTTCCCTGCAAATGCCATTATTTTGTCATTTCTAATGGCTGCATAATATTCCATTGTGTATAGATACCACAATTTTTGGATCCATTCATCTGTGGTGGGGCATCTAGGTTGTTTCCATATCCTAGGTATTGTGAACAGTGCTGCAATAAACATGGAGGTGCACGTGTCTTTGTATATTGGTTCCTGTTGTTCAGGGTAGATGCCTAGAAGTGGTATGACTGGGTCGTAAGGGAGGTCAATCTTTAGCTTTCTAAGGACCCTCCAGACTGCTTTCCAAAGTGGTTGTATGAGTGTACATTCCCACCAGCAGTGTAATAGCGTTCCTCGTTCTCCACATCCCCTCCAGCATTTGTCGTTGGCTGATTTGTGGATGTGGGACATTCTGACTGCGGTAAGGTGGTATCTCAGGGTTGTCTTTATTTGCATTTCCTTCACCACCAGGGATGATGAACATTTCCTCATGTGTTTCTTTGCCATTTTTATTTCTTCATTTGAGAAGTCCCTCTTTAGTTCCCTTGTCCATTTAGTAATTGGTTTGTTAGGTTTGGGAGGGATTAGTTTCTTGAGTTCCCTGTATATACAGGATGTTAACCCCTTGTCTGATATATTGCTGGTAAATATTTTTTCCCAATTAGTTGGTTGTCTTTCTAGCTTGGTTGCGATAGCTTTATCTGTGCAGAAGCTTTTTATTTTAAGGTAGTCCCATTTGTCGAGTCTCTCTCCAATTTGTTGTGACCCTGGGACTCTGTTCAGGAAGTTCCTTCCTGTGCCTATTAGTTCAAGTGTCTCTCCTACTCTGTCCTGCAGTAGTTTCAGAGATTCAGGTTTAATGTTAAGGTCTTTAATCCATTTTGAGTTGATGTTGGTGCATGGTGATAGGCTGGGGTCCACTTTTAGTTTTCTGCATGTGGCTGCCCAGTTTTCCCAGCACCAGCGGTTGAAGAGGCTGTGTTTCTTCCATTGTATGTCTTTGGCTCCTTTGTCGAATATCAGCTGGCTGTAGGCCTGTGGATTTATTTCTGGGTCTTCTATTCTGTTCCATTGGTCTTCGGGTCTGTTTTTGTGCCAGTACCATGCTGTCTTTGTTATTATAGCTCTGTAGTAGAGTTTGAAGTTCGGCATGGATAGCCCTCCCATATTGTCTTTATCCCCTAGAATTGTTTTTTTTTTTTTTTTTTTTTTTTTTTTAATTTTTTTTATTGTAGAGATACTATACAGAGGGTTACAGTTACATGAGTGAGGTAATGAGTACACTTCCACTTCCTCTTGAACATTGTTACCCCCTCCATTGTTTTCCCCCTACCATCCCCTCCCTCCCTCCCTTCCCCAAGGTTCTTTTTTTTTTTTTTTTTTTTTTTGATCGTGATTAAGTGATTACTTAATTTCCGGAAATTCACAGTATTGTGGAATAATGATGCTCATTTAAAGTCACAAGTTCATTCTAACTTTCCTGGAGCAAATTGTCTATCACAGTCTGTAATATATAACGGTGCTCATATGTTATATACCATATATGTGATCAGCAGCATGGGGATATTTAGTAGTGGTTCAACCAGATGAGTGGGAGTTCTTTGTTTCTTAAGTCCTGTTAGTTTTGTCATATCACCTAACATTTTGGATTCATCATCCACTTATCAGGGAGACCATGTACTGTTTGTCTCTTCGTTCTTGGCTTACCTCACTCAACATGATTCCTTCTAGCTCCATCCATTTCCCTGCAAATGCCATTATTTTGTCATTTCTAATGGCTGCATAATATTCCATTGTGTATAGATACCACAATTTTTGGATCCATTCATCTGTGGTGGGGCATCTAGGTTGTTTCCATATCCTAGCTATTGCGAACAGTGCTGCAATAAACATGGAGGTGCACGTGTCCTTGTATATTGGTTCCTGTTGTTCAGGGTAGATGCCTAGAAGTGGTATGACTGGGTCGTAAGGGAGGTCAATCTTTAGCTTTCTAAGGACCCTCCAGACTGCTTTCCAAAGTGGTTGTATGAGTGTACATTCCCACCAGCAGTGTAATAGCGTTCCTCGTTCTCCACATCCCCTCCAGCATTTGTCGTTGGCTGATTTGTGGATGTGGGACATTCTGACTGGGGTAAGGTGGTATCTCAGGGTTGTCTTTATTTGCATTTCCTTCACCACCAGGGATGATGAACATTTCCTCATGTGTTTCTTTGCCATTTTTATTTCTTCATTTGAGAAGTCCCTCTTTAGTTCCCTTGCCCATTTAGTAATTGGTGTGTTGGGTTTGGGAGGGATTAGTTTCTTGAGTTCCCTGTATATACAGGATGTTAACCCCTTGTCTGATATATTGCTGGTAAATATTTTTTCCCAATTAGTTGGTTGTCTTTCTAGCTTGGTTGCGATAGCTTTATCTGTGCAGAAGCTTTTTATTTTAAGGTAGTCCCATTTGTCGAGTCTCTCCAATTTGTTGTGACCCTGGGACTCTGTTCAGGAAGTTCCTTCCTGTGCCTATTAGTTCAAGTGTCTCTCCTACTCTGTCCTGCAGTAGTTTCAGAGATTCAGGTTTAATGTTAAGGTCTTTAATCCATTTTGAGTTGATGTTGGTGCATGGTGATAGGCTGGGGTCCACTTTTAGTTTTCTGCATGTGGCTGCCCAGTTTTCCCAGCACCAGCGGTTGAAGAGGCTGTGTTTCTTCCATTGTATGTCTTTGGCTCCTTTGTCGAATATCAGCTGGCTGTAGGCCTGTGGATTTATTTCTGGATCTTCTATTCTGTTCCATTGGTCTTCGGGTCTGTTTTTGTGCCAGTACCATGCTGTCTTTGTTATTATAGCTCTGTAGTAGAGTTTGAAGTTCGGCATGGATAGCCCTCCCATATTGTCTTTATCCCCTAGAATTGTTTTGGCTATTCTAGGTCTTTTGTTGTTCCATATGAATTTTTGGACTGTTTTCTGTATTTCAGTGATGTACGTCATTGGGATTTTAATAGGAATTGCGTTGAATTTGTATATTAGTTTTGGAAGTATTACCATCTTTACTATATTAAGTCGGCCTATCCAGGAGCATGGGAGGTCTTTCCATTTCCTAGTGTCTTCTGCAATTTCTTTCTTTAACTTTTTATAGTTCTCATTAAATAGTTCTTTTACATCTTTGGTTAGGTTAATTCCTAAATATTTTATTTTTCGGGAGGTTATTGTGAATGGGGTTGCTCCCTTTATTTCCCTCTCTTCCTGTACATTATCAGTGTATAGGAAGGCAACTGATTTTTGTGGGTTTATTTTGTATCCTGCTATTTTGCCAAAGTGATTTATGATTTCTAAGAGTTTGGGGATGGAGTTTTTGGGATCGTGGAGGTATAGTATCATGTCGTCTGCAAAAAGGGATAGTTTAACTTCTTCTTTTCCTATGAGGATCCCTTTAATATCTTTTTCTTGCCTTATTGCCCTGGCTAAGGGTTCTAGGACTATATTGAAGAGGAGTGGAGACAGTGGGCATCCTTGCCTAGTTCCTGATTTTAGGAGAATTGGTTGTAGCTTTTCCCCATTAAGTATAATATTGGCTATTGGTCTGTCATAAATGGCTTTTATTGTTTTTAGAAATGTTCCTTCTATTCCTATTTTCTCCAGAGCTTTTAGCATGAATGAATGTTGAATTTTGTCAAAGGCCTTTTCTGCATCTGTAGCGATAATCATGTGATTCTTGACCTTGGCTCTGTTGATATGTTGGATTACATTTATTGACTTACGTATGTTAAACCATCCCTGTGTCTCTGGGATGAAGCCTACCTGGTCATAGTGAATTATGTTTTTTATGTGTTTCTGGATTCTGTTAGCTAGAATCTTGTTAAGGATCTTTGCATCTGTGTTCATCAAGGAGATTGGCCTGTAATTCTCCTTTTTGGTTGGGTCTTTGCCTGGTTTGGGGATGAGTGTGATATTGGCTTCGTAGAATGAGTTTGGGATAGCTCCTTCCTTCTCTGTTTCTCTGAAGAGCTTGAGGAGTATGGGTATTAGTTCTTGTTTGAAGGTCTTATAGAATTCTGCTGTGAATCCATCTGGTCCTGGGCTTTTTTTTGTTGGAAGACTTTTGATAGCTTCCTGTATCTCATTATAGGATATTGGCTTATTTAATTGGTTAACTTCTTCTTTGCTCAGTTTGGGCAACTTGTATTTCTCTAAAAATGCATCCATTTCTGCCCGATTTTCTTCCTTTAGAGAGTATAGCTTTTGAAAGTAGTCTGTTAGAATTGTTTGGATATCTTGGGTACGTGTGGTGATGTTTCCCGTGGCATCCCTAATCCTATTAATATGGGTTTCCTCTCTTCTTTTTTTAATTAATCTAGCCAATGGGCCATCAATTTAGTTTATTTTTTCAAAGAACCAGCTTTTTGTTTGGTTTATTTTGGTTATGGTTTTCTGATTTTCTAATTGGTTAATCTCTGCTTTTAATTTGGTTATCTGGCTTCTTCTAGTAGCTTTAGGTCCCATTTTTTCCTGTTTTTCTAGCTGTTTTAATTGCAACATGAGATTATTTACTTGGTCTGTCTCCATTCTCTTGATGTGGGCACTGAGGGCAATAAATTTGCCCCTCAGGACTGCTTTTGCTGTGTCCCACAAGTTTCTTTGTGAGGTGTTTTCATTTTCATTGAGTTGAAGGAAATGCTTTATTTCTTCTCTGATCTCTTCTGTTATCCAGGCATTGTTAAGGAGTGTGCTGTTCAATTTCCATGTATTGGAGAAATTTCTGCGGTATGCTTTGTTATTGAGAGCTAGCTTGATTCCACTGTGGTCAGATAGGATACAGGGGATTATGTCGATCCCTTTGTATTTGCTTAAGTTCCTTGCATGAACTATGATATGGTCTATTTTGGAGAAAGTTCCATGAGCTGCTGAGAAGAATGTGTACTGTGTTGTTTTAGGGTGAAATACTCGGTAGATGTCAGTTAATTCCGCTTGCAGTATGGCCTCTCTTAATTCGGTAGCTTCTTTGCCAATCCTCTGGTTGGTAGACCTGTCCTTTGGTGAGAGTGGTGTGTTAAAGTCTCCTAGTATTATCGTATTGGGATCTATTTTATTCTGTAAGTTTGAGAGCATTTGTTTGACATATCTGGGTGCACCAATATTTGTGGCATATAAGTTGATGATGGTTATATCCTCCTCTTGGATTGTTCCCTTTATTAATATGTAGTGTCCGTCCTTGTCTTTCTGTACTGATTTTAATGAAAAGTTTATTTTGTCAGATATCAGGATAGCTACACCTGCTTTCTTACTGGGGGCGTTTGATTGGTAGATCCTTTTCCACCCCTTCACTCTGAGTTTGTTTGTATGTTTGGCTGAGAGGTGGGTCTCCTGAAGGCAACAGATGGATGGGTCTTGTTTTCTTATCCAGTCCTCAGTTCGTTTTCTTTTAATTGGTGAATTCAGCCCATTTATATTAAGAGAAAGTATAGAGAGATGCATTGTTGTCCCTGCCATTCCGTTTTCCTAAGTTTTTCTTTTTTCCTTTCCTCCTGTGCTTGCTCAGTTAGACTTTGAGTAACGCCTGTTTGGGGCAGGCCCCAGTTCCTGGCTGCTTTCTTCAGGTTGTGTCCCCCCTCTTAGAATTCTTTGTAATGCTGGCTTAATGTTTATGTATTCATTTAGTTTTTCTTTGCTATTAAAAGTTTTCAGTTCTCCATCAAATGTGAATGCTAGCTTTGCCGGGTAGATCAGTCTGGGTTGGCAGTTATTGGCTCTCAGGGCTCGTATGGTGCTTTCCCAGGCTTTTCTTGCATTCATTGTTTGTGTGGAGAGATCTGCAGTAATTCTTATTTTTTTCCCATTGTAGTATAGCTCCTTCTTCATTTTTGCTGCATGCAGGATTGTTTCCTTATTATTCAGATCTATCATTTTTACTATAATGTGTCTAGAAGTGTTTCTCCTGGGGTCTTGCTTGTTGGGTGTTCGATAAGCTTTTGTGATGTAGTTAAGATGGTCGTTTTTGAGGTGGGGAAAATTTTCATTGATTATATTGTTAAATAGGTGGTGCATTCCCTTGCTCTGGAATTCCTCACCTTCGTCCACTCCAATTATGCGAAGGTTAAATTTTTTAGCATTATCTGCTTGCTCTTGAATATCCCTTTGGTTTAATTTGAGTAATTTTTCCATATCTGTCACTTTTTGGTCCAGTTGGTGTATTCTGTCTTCTGTATCTGACACTCGACCTTCCATTTCATTCACTCTGTTGACAGTGGCTTCTATTGTGGTTTGCATGGAGGAAATGGATCCCTTTATGGATTCAATGTTGGTTCTCAGAGTACTGATCTCACCTCTCAATGAGGTATGCATTACCTCTAATTTGGCGTTTATCTCACTTCTTACTGAGGTTTGTGCAGCTTCTATTTTTGCATGCATCTCTTGTTTGATACCCTGTATCTCTTTGGATAGATCATCCTTGTGCTCTTTCAATTTCTGATCAATTTCTCGCTTTATTTCTTGAGTCATTGCCTCCAGCAACCCTTGGAAGTAGCCTTTGTCTTCCATTCCTGCTTTGCTCCCACTGGGGCTCTCCCCTGTGTGGCTGCTGGCTTTTGAGGTGAGCTTGCTGTCCTGGGTGGTAGTAAACCTTGTGATTTTTCTCTGTGATTTTCGCATGGAGGTTCAGGAGACTGCTCTTCAATTTTGTTTTGGTGTGTCTGTCTTTGCTTGGTTGCTGATTCTGTATTGGTAGAGAGAGTCTGTGCCTGATCTGGGTTCTGTTGGGAGCCTATTTCCAGCTGCTATTCTGTCTTACTTAGGATTCTCAGCTCTCTGCTGTAGATTGCTGGCAGTTCCCGCCTTTGGAAGGGTTGAGCAGCCTAGACTGCTTGTGTTTGCTCCTACGGGTGCTCTTGTGAAGAACAGATGCTCTGGATGCACTCTCCCAAATGCTGGAGTCTGCTATGGGCTCCTGATGTGTTTTTGTTTGTTTGTTTTGGGCTGGTTGTGGGCTTGAACTCTAGGTTTGGGTGCTGTCCCTCAGCTTTTCAGCTCAAGGCTGGCACCCTACCGTTTGAGCCACAGCACCACTTCTGACCCTTTTTGCTTTTGTGATGCTGAGGAATCAGATCCAGGGCCTCATACATCCAAGACTATCACTCTATTGCTGAGCCGCCTTAACAGTCTGAGCTCCTGCTTACTATCAGGTGCTGGCAGCCTGTGTTGCCCAATTCCCAGTCTAGGGTATATGGGTGGAGTTTTGGTGGGGTTTGGGCTTCTCTTGTCCTGGGCCTCCAGGTCTTTTGTTGTCACAGGCGTGCTTCCCGGGGGAGTGTTGTTTCCTGGTTTTCTCCCCTCTGTTGAGGCATATGCTCAGCTTTTTACTTCAATTGGGAGGAGTTGGTTGTGTTGTTCAGGCGCCGGATCCCCGGGCCTGGTTCCGGCCCCAGCCTGGAGCGCGCTTGTTAGGCCTGTGCTGATGTGTATACCACCTAGGTTATGCAGCCTGGAGCGCACTCGTTAGGCCTGTGCTGATGAGTATACCACCTAGGTTATACAGCCTGGGGGACACAGTTCAAATTTCTTCTACTGTTGGTAGTCTTGACCCAGGGGCGCTGTTCCTGGCTTGGGCATTTAAGCTCCCTTCCAGGGGTGCTCTTGCTCTAGCCTGGCCAGCTGAGTGTGCTCCACGGGCTGGTGGAGCTCTCAAACAGTTCCCAGTTTTAGTGGGTCCTGTGGTCCGGGTGTTGGGGTAGGGAGTCTAGGTCAGGGTCTGGGGATTCCCTCCAGCTCTGGTCTCCCTTGAGGGATACACTTCCCCTGTGGGGTACTCACCCTGGAGCTGGTTGTTTCTGTGTGGTGTAGGTCGTCAGTTGTTGTTGCAATCCGGGCTGGGTTGGGCGGTGGTGGCTCTGTGTGATTCTTTTCTGTCTCTGCCTCTGTCGAAGCTGTCGGGTCAAGAGTGTCCCCGCTCAGACAGCTTCTTCGCGGTACCTCTGGGGCCCGAGTGGCCCCGCCGGGTCGTTGCGATCGTGATCGGGCGGGCGGGTGGGTGGTCTGCAGACAGTTCCCTTTGCGCGCTGCTGGCGGTTTTGGCGGGATGGAACCTCTCTGCTCGGGTGGAGAGTGCCGGGTCGTTGCGATCGCGATCGGGCGGGCGCGCTGCTGGTGCCGAGCGGCTTTGGCGGGATGGAGCCTCTCTGCTCAGGTGGAGAGTGAGGGGTGGGGGTGGGATCCTCGTGGAGACTCCCGGCTGGTAGGCTTCTCTGTTCCTGGCGATCCGCTGTTCTGTAAACCAGTACCTGGTGATCTGAAAGCGGCCCCCTGTGTCTCTGCTGTGTCGCTTGGGGCTCCCGCAGCCCCCGCCGGGCCGGCTGGCCGGCGGCTTGGCGCACTGCCGCGCGGCCAGTAAAGGTTGGGGGAGGGGTCTTCGCTTTTCTTCTGAAATTCTTCTTTTCCTCTGTTTCTTTTTTGTTATTCTCCGCCTCTGGTTTTTCTCTGAGTGTTCGTCTTTTTGTTGTTGTCGGTCTCTTGGGGAGATTAAGCGTTGGAGCTCGAACTCTCTTTTTGGTTGGAGAGAGCTGTGGCGTTTCCCTACTGCCCCGTCGCCATCTTGGTCCCCCCTCCCGGATAGGTATTTTTAATGTTTAAGGGTTACGAAGTGATTGTGTGATGACCTAAAATTTAAGAAATTGGAAGGTCACTATTCCTTGGGCCAACGATAGCTGATAGTTTAAGTAAAACGGGGTCATAAGAGTATGTCTTGATATACCAAAGTGAAAACAGGCCAATATTTGGAAAGCCATTTTCTGGACATGTGGTTGGAGTGACAATTACTGCAGTTTGTTCAAGTGTCAGTAGAAGGGTACAGTTTTAGTACAATGATAGAAATCTTTCAGGGATCTGGTAGATTTTCCCTCTGTCTTCAATTTCCCTTTTTTTTTTCTGAGAACTAAACTATCATCACTGAAAGCCAGTCCCAAATTGTGCCTTTGGCAAGTTACCAGATATTCAGTCTATCACATGCCCAAATAACAGAGAATGGGAACAGGTATACATTGAGCACTCACAGTAGACAGGTCTCTGGTCTTTCTCAGGAAGAGCCTTCTGCAGTTGCGGGATAGATAGGGCTGGATAATATACAAAATAACCATCATATGTTGAAAGTATTCTGCTAAGTTGACACCTGAGATATTGGATGTTTTAACTGCATTGTATTGATTATGATGAATCAGTTAATCAGAATGCTTATACAATATGATGTTAGTAGACTGTGAAATGTATGTTTATTTATTGCATTTCCTTTGTATAACATATAGTATGTTTGGAAATTTGGTATAAATCATTCATCGTTTTATTTTTTCAATATGGATTAATCCTAGTTCTCAAGCATGGGGAAATGCCCTGGAACTTTGTACCTTGAAGTCATATGTTGCCATGTGTCATATCCTATTTTCCTTGTACAGAGTTGGTAATAAATCATATGTAATTTATTTTTTATTTTTATTGATTTTCTATTGCAGAGTTTGAACTTGGGCGCTGGGCACTGTTCCTGAGGTCTTTGGCTCAAGGTTAGCTCTCTAAAACATCAAGCCACAGTATCAATTTTAGTCTTGAGTGATTAGTTGGCGATAAGTGTCTCAAGGGAACTTTTCTGCCCAAGCTGGGTTTGAACTGTGATCCTCAGATATCAGCCTCCAGATTAGCCAAGATTACAGGCGTGAGCTACCAGCACCTAGATATATGTAATCCAAACTGAAGTTTTCTTCAGATGTTTCATCCTACATTGAAGTTATTTTTCTTTCAAACTTTTTAATAAATATGTAATCTATTCAATTTTGAAAAGTACTGCTGTACCTCCCACTTATTTGTGGCATTTCTGAAATCCAAGTTTCTCTCTGTTTCAAGGTAGATACTTTTGCCTGTATCAAGTATTATTGTTGAACACATAACATCTGGCTGCTTAGAAAACAAAGGATGTGAAACTACAGTAGCCAGATAAAGAACTTCCAGGACAATTCAAGGGCAACTCATGTACTCTCTGTGTAGGTGAATAGGGACCATAGAAAAGAAATTTTTATAAGTGATTGAGTGTGTGTGCACATAGATGATCACTTGTTTATCTGCTGCTATAGATTTACACATTCACTAGTAAAACAATTATATATAAATATATATTATATTTATATATATAATTTATTTATATGTAAATTTATATTTTATATAAATTTATATATATAAACATATTATATATATATATTTGCAGATCACAGTTTCCAAAATCCAGAGAACCACCTTCATGGGCATCACTTTCTTACGTTACTCTTTGGGTAATAAGAATGAAACCTGGAATTGTCCAGTGGTAGAGAAATTACTCAGAGATTCAAGCATTTGTCTTTCAATATGTTGCTTGTTCTTAACTCTAAAATTAGGAAAACTGTTAATATATAATATATGTTATATTATAATATATTTAATATATTATATATAATGTATAATATATTGTATATTATAATATATGCTATATATAATACCTGACAGTAGTATATATTTACAAAGAAAAATACAATAAACCTATCAATGTCCATACTTTCCTAGCCTTGATTAAGTTCAGTAGAGTTAGGTGCATTACATCTCAATAGGAAAAGTCTACTGAAGTTCTAATGACCTTGAGCTAGATAAGGAGAATTCCTGTAAAAGAAGCCTCTTCTCAATTATGAGAAAAGGTAAGTTTGGAAAATTTTTTTGGATTTTTTTTGGGGGGCGGTCATGGGGCCTAAACTCTGGGCCTGGGTGCTGTCCCTCACCTCTTCACCTCAAGGCTAGTGATCTACCACTCAAGCCATAGCACCACTTCTGGCTGAAGAATCGAACTCAGGGCCTCGTGCATGCAAGGCAAGCACCTTCCCAGCCCAAGTTTGGAAGTTTTCAAGAAGAGGAATTTGTCATTTGCTTTGCATCCTTGATTAGTAATGAATAGGTATCATTTTGCTCCAAATTTTGTTTCCTTTTATGTTTCCTAATCAGTTACACAGGATCATCATTCCATCGCATATCTTTAAGTCCTTCTTTTATTTCTTTTTATCATTAATGTTTCGTTGTTGCTGTTTTGCTGATGCTGAATCTTGAACTCAGGAACTAGGCAGTGTCCCTGAGCTCCAGGCTAGTGCTCTACCACTTGAGCCACAGCACCACTTCTGGCTTTTTCTTCCTGGGCTTGCTTTGAATCATGATACTCAGATCCCACCCTCCTGGGTAGCTTGGATTACAGATGTGAGCCACCAGGGCCCAGCACGTCCCTCTATTTTAGATATTATTCTACAAGCCTCCTATCCAACGTCACTCCTAAGATAGTAAAAGGAACTATACCAATAGTTCCTTCACACTCTCATCTCCTGTTATGGCTATTATGTGTCTTTTCCATTTTATCTTAAACCTACTTCACTGTTCTCTTCCTAATCCATGGTTCTAGGTGTGTTTCTAATAATAACCTAAATTTAGTGGCTATAAACCCTAAATCACTCAACTATTAATTTCATTTAATTGTTTTTCAATATGATTGGTTTTCTGTATAAATATGAGCTTATACTCAGCTTCGTGCATCTACCTCATGGCATAAGCAGAGACTAGGCTTATTCTACCTCAAATACAAGAGGTTAGCCAAATAATAGCCTACAGTATTCCTGCCTAGGAGTCAGTCAAGTAGTTGAGTGCCTGAAAGAAGGAATGCATTCCTGGCATGGGAAGGAGTGGGAGAGACAAGAGCCTAGAGAGCAAACTGGAAGTCACAACATTTAACAACTTCTCCTTTGGGGAAACTGACCTCCTGCAAAGTGGCAGTGAGATAACACCTAGTGAATTTTCATATATGAAGGAAGTTGTCATGTCTCACTACACAACTCACTTGTAGTCAAAGAAAGGGTCATTCTTTTGTGTCCTCCATAGATCCAATCTCACTTAATCTCCATATTAGACTTTGCCCAGACGACTCTATTCCTACCAGAAGATCCCTAATGAGGAGAAAAGTGTGATCTCTTGGCTTCTGACTGGCCCTGTGGGAACTGAGGCCACTTTTAGTTTTGAACCTGTTCCTCCTGACAAGGCTGTGGTGGGTGGTAGGAAAGCTCATTCTCTGAATTGTGCCCTAGTACCAAATCTCTTCAGAGAAAGTCAAGGAATGACAGATTCTGCCTGGGGTGGGGTGGGGGGGTGAGTTTCTCCATTTCCAAAGAGTTCAATTAATATCTGATTCTGAGGCCCAGATGTAGGTCCTTCACCAGATCCTTCAAGTTGGAGTGGATGTTAGCTCAGACTCCAGGCCATTCTCATATTTCTCCAGCTCTTTCTCATGAACAAAAAAGTCATGGAGTTGAGTTCAGAAACAAGGAGAAATGAGAGTAGCAGAAAAATCATAGGCAGGGAGAGGAATTAGAAACTTTGGGTGAAAAAAGGGCTCAGAAAATCTAAGATCACTCACATCATTTGGGAATCACATCATAAGATTAGGGAATAAAAGTAATAAATTACTACCTAAATTAGTAACTCCACTGCTTTGACTGCATTACAAGTATTCTGTCAAAAGGTAGCTGTCCTAAATCTATTTTTTTTTTTTAAGTATTTTTATTTTTTATTTTTTTTTTAATTTTTTTTATTGTAGAGATACTATACAGAGGGTTACAGTTACATGAGTGAGGTAATGAGTACACTTCCACTTCCTCTTGAACATTGTTACCCCCTCCATTGTTTTCCCCCTACCATCCCCTACCTCCCTCCCTTCCCCAAGGTTCTTTTTTTTTTTTTTTTTTGATCGTGATTAAGTGATTACTTAATTTCCGGAAATTCACAGTATTGTGGAATAATGATGCTCATTTAAAGTCACAAGTTCATTCTAACTTTCCTGGAGCAAATTGTCTATCACAGTCTGTAATATATAACGGTGCTCATATGTTATATACCATATATGTGATCAGCAGCATGGGGATATTTAGTAGTGGTTCAACCAGATGAGTGGGAGTTCTTTGTTTCTTAAGTCCTGTTAGTTTTGTCATATCACCTAACATTTTGGATTTATCATCCACTTATCAGGGAGACCATGTACTGTTTGTCTCTTCGTTCTTGGCTTACCTCGCTCAACATGATTCCTTCTAGCTCCATCCATTTCCCTGCAAATGCCATTATTTTGTCATTTCTAATGGCTGCATAATATTCCATTGTGTATAGATACCACAATTTTTGGATCCATTCATCTGTGGTGGGGCATCTAGGTTGTTTCCATATCCTAGCTATTGCGAACAGTGCTGCAATAAACATGGAGGTGCACGTGTCCTTGTATATTGGTTCCTGTTGTTCAGGGTAGATGCCTAGAAGTGGTATGACTGGGTCGTAAGGGAGGTCAATCTTTAGCTTTCTAAGGACCCTCCAGACTGCTTTCCAAAGTGGTTGTATGAGTGTACATTCCCACCAGCAGTGTAATAGCGTTCCTCGTTCTCCACATCCCCTCCAGCATTTGTCGTTGGCTGATTTGTGGATGTGGGACATTCTGACTGGGGTAAGGTGGTATCTCAGGGTTGTCTTTATTTGCATTTCCTTCACCACCAGGGATGATGAACATTTCCTCATGTGTTTCTTTGCCATTTTTATTTCTTCATTTGAGAAGTCCCTCTTTAGTTCCCTTGCCCATTTAGTAATTGGTGTGTTGGGTTTGGGAGGGATTAGTTTCTTGAGTTCCCTGTATATACAGGATGTTAACCCCTTGTCTGATATATTGCTGGTAAATATTTTTTCCCAATTAGTTGGTTGTCTTTCTAGCTTGGTTGCGATAGCTTTATCTGTGCAGAAGCTTTTTATTTTAAGGTAGTCCCATTTGTCGAGTCTCTCTCCAATTTGTTGTGACCCTGGGACTCTGTTCAGGAAGTTCCTTCCTGTGCCTATTAGTTCAAGTGTCTCTCCTACTCTGTCCTGCAGTAGTTTCAGAGATTCAGGTTTAATGTTAAGGTCTTTAATCCATTTTGAGTTGATGTTGGTGCATGGTGATAGGCTGGGGTCCACTTTTAGTTTTCTGCATGTGGCTGCCCAGTTTTCCCAGCACCAGCGGTTGAAGAGGCTATGTTTCTTCCATTGTATGTCTTTGGCTCCTTTGTCGAATATCAGCTGGCTGTAGGCCTGTGGATTTATTTCTGGATCTTCTATTCTGTTCCATTGGTCTTCAGGTCTGTTTTTGTGCCAGTACCATGCTGTCTTTGTTATTATAGCTCTGTAGTAGAGTTTGAAGTTCGGCATGGATAGCCCTCCCATATTGTCTTTATCCCCTAGAATTGTTTTGGCTATTCTAGGTCTTTTGTTGTTCCATATGAATTTTTGGACTGTTTTCTGTATTTCAGAGATGTACGTCATTGGGATTTTAATAGGAATTGCGTTGAATTTGTATATTAGTTTTGGAAGTATTACCATCTTTACTATATTAAGTCGGCCTATCCAGGAGCATGGGAGGTCTTTCCATTTCCTAGTGTCTTCTGCAATTTCTTTCTTTAACTTTTTATAGTTCTCATTAAATAGTTCTTTTACATCTTTGGTTAGGTTAATTCCTAAATATTTTATTTTTCGGGAGGTTATTGTGAATGGGGTTGCTCCCTTTATTTCCCTCTCTTCCTGTACATTATCAGTGTATAGGAAGGCAACTGATTTTTGTGGGTTTATTTTGTATCCTGCTATTTTGCCAAAGTGATTTATGATTTCTAAGAGTTTGGGGATGGAGTTTTTGGGATCGTGGAGGTATAGTATCATGTCGTCTGCAAAAAGGGATAGTTTAACTTCTTCTTTTCCTATGAGGATCCCTTTAATATCTTTTTCTTGCCTTATTGCCCTGGCTAAGGGTTCTAGGACTATATTGAAGAGGAGTGGAGACAGTGGGCATCCTTGCCTTGTTCCTGATTTTAGGAGAATTGGTTGTAGCTTTTCCCCATTAAGTATAATATTGGCTATTGGTCTGTCATAAATGGCTTTTATTGTTTTTAGAAATGTTCCTTCTATTCCTATTTTCTCCAGAGCTTTTAGCATGAATGAATGTTGAATTTTGTCAAAGGCCTTTTCTGCATCTGTAGCGATAATCATGTGATTCTTGACCTTGGCTCTGTTGATATGTTGGATTACATTTATTGACTTACGTATGTTAAACCATCCCTGTGTCTCTGGGATGAAGCCTACCTGGTCATAGTGAATTATTTTTTTTATGTGTTTCTGGATTCTGTTAGCTAGAATCTTGTTAAGGATCTTTGCATCTGTGTTCATCAAGGAGATTGGCCTGTAATTCTCCTTTTTGGTTGGGTCTTTGCCTGGTTTGGGGATGAGTGTGATATTGGCTTCGTAGAATGAGTTTGGGATAGCTCCTTCCTTCTCTGTTTCTCTGAAGAGCTTGAGGAGTATGGGTATTAGTTCTTGTTTAAAGGTCTTATAGAATTCTGCTGTGAATCCATCTGGTCCTGGGCTTTTTTTTGTTGGAAGACTTTTGATAGCTTCCTGTATCTCATTATAGGATATTGGCTTATTTAATTGGTTAACTTCTTCTTTGCTCAGTTTGGGCAACTTGTATTTCTCTAAAAATGCATCCATTTCTGCCCGATTTTCTTCCTTTAGAGAGTATAGCTTTTGAAAGTAGTCTGTTAGAATTGTTTGGATATCTTGGGTACGTGTGGTGATGTTTCCCGTGGCATCCCTAATCCTATTAATATGGGTTTCCTCTCTTCTTTTTTTAATTAATCTAGCCAATGGGCCATCAATTTTGTTTATTTTTTCAAAGAACCAGCTTTTTGTTTGGTTTATTTTGGTTATGGTTTTCTGATTTTCTAATTGGTTAATCTCTGCTTTTAATTTGGTTATCTGGCTCCTTCTAGTAGCTTTAGGTTCCATTTTTTCCTGTTTTTCTAGCTGTTTTAATTGCAACATGAGGTTATTTACTTGGTCTGTCTCCATTCTCTTGATGTGGGCACTGAGGGCAATAAATTTGCCCCTCAGGACTGCTTTTGCTGTGTCCCACAAGTTTCTTTGTGAGGTGTTTTCATTTTCATTGAGTTGTAGGAAGTGCTTTATTTCTTCTCTGATCTCTTCTGTTATCCAGGCATTGTTAAGGAGTGTGCTGTTCAATTTCCATGTATTGGAGAAATTTCTGTGGTATGCTTTGTTATTGAGAGCTAGCTTGATTCCACTGTGGTCAGATAGGATACAGGGGATTATGTCGATCCCTTTGTATTTGCTTAAGTTCCTTGCATGAACTATGATATGGTCTATTTTGGAGAAAGTTCCGTGAGCTGCTGAGAAGAATGTGTACTGTGTTGTTTTAGGGTGAAATACTCGGTAGATGTCAGTTAATTCCGCTTGAAGTATGGCCTCTCTTAATTCGGTAGCTTCTTTGCCAATCCTCTGGTTGGTAGACCTGTCCTTTGGTGAGAGTGGTGTGTTAAAGTCTCCTAGTATTATCGTATTGGGATCTATTTTATTCTGTAAGTTTGAGAGCATTTGTTTGACATATCTGGGTGCACCAATATTTGGGGCATATAAGTTGATGATGGTTATATCCTCCTCTTGGATTGTTCCCTTTATTAATATGTAGTGTCCGTCCTTGTCTTTCTGTACTGATTTTAATGAAAAGTTTATTTTGTCAGATATCAGGATAGCTACACCTGCTTTCTTACTGGGGGCGTTTGATTGGTAGATCCTTTTCCACCCCTTCACTCTGAGTTTGTTTGTATGTTTGGCTGAGAGGTGGGTCTCCTGAAGGCAACAGATGGATGGGTCTTGTTTTCTTATCCAGTCCTCAGTTCGTTTTCTTTTAATTGGCGAATTCAGCCCATTTATATTAAGAGAAAGTATAGAGAGATGCATTGTTGTCCCTGCCATTCCGTTTTCCTAAGTTTTTCTTTTTTCCTTTCCTCCTGTGCTTGCTCAGTTAGACTTTGAGTAACGCCTGTTTGGGGCAGGCCCCAGTTCCTGGCTGCTTTCTTCAGGTTGTGTCCCCCCTCTTAGAATTCTTTGTAATGCTGGCTTAATGTTTATGTATTCATTTAGTTTTTCTTTGCTATTAAAAGTTTTCAGTTCTCCATCAAATGTGAATGCTAGCTTTGCCGGGTAGATCAGTCTGGGTTGGCAGTTATTGGCTCTCAGGGCTCGTATGGTGCTTTCCCAGGCTTTTCTTGCATTCATTGTTTGTGTGGAGAGATCTGCAGTAATTCTTATTTTTTTCCCATTGTAGTATAGCTCCTTCTTCATTTTTGCTGCATGCAGGATTGTTTCCTTATTATTCAGATCTATCATTTTTACTATAATGTGTCTAGAAGTGTTTCTCCTGGGGTCTTGCTTGTTGGGTGTTCGATAAGCTTTTGTGATGTAGTTAAGATGGTCGTTTTTGAGGTGGGGAAAATTTTCATTGATTATCTTGTTAAATAGGTGTTGCATTCCCTTGCTCTGGAATTCCTCACCTTCGTCCACTCCAATTATGCGAAGGTTCAATTTTTTAGCATTATCTGCTTGCTCTTGAATATCCCTTTGGTTTAATTTGAGTAATTTTTCCATATCTGTCACTTTTTGGTCCAGTTGGTGTATTCTGTCTTCTGTATCTGACACTCGACCTTCCATTTCATTCACTCTGTTGACAGTGGCTTCTATTGTGGTTTGCATGGAGGAAATGGATCCCTTTATGGATTCAATGTTGGTTCTCAGAGTACTGATCTCACCTCTCAATGAGGTATGCATTACCTCTAATTTGGCGTTTATCTCACTTCTTATTGAGGTTTGTGCAGCTTCTATTTTTGCATGCATCTCTTGTTTGATACCCTGTATCTCTTTGGATAGTTCATCCTTGTGCTCTTTCAATTTCTGATCAATTTCTCGCTTTATTTCTTGAGTCATTGCCTCCAGCAACCCTTGGAAGTAGCCTTTGTCTTCCATTCCTGCTTTGCTCCCACTGGGGCTCTCCCCTGTGTGGCTGCTGGCTTTTGAGGTGAGCTTGCTGTCCTGGGTGGTAGTAAACCTTGTGATTTTTCTCTGTGATTTTCGCATGGAGGTTCAGGAGACTGCTCTTCAATTTTGTTTTGGTGTGTCTGTCTTTGCTTGGTTGCTGATTCTGTATTGGTAGAGAGAGTCTGTGCCTGATCTGAGTTCTGTTGGGAGCCTATTTCCAGCTGCTATTCTGACTTACTTAGGATTCTCAGCTCTCTGCTGTAGATTGCTGACAGTTCCCGCCTTTGGAAGGGTTGAGCAGCCTAGACTGCTTGTGTTTGCTCCTACGGGTGCTCTTGTGAAGAACAGATGCTCTGGATGCACTCTCCCAAATGCTGGAGTCTGCTATGGGCTCCTGATGTGTTTTTGTTTATTTGTTTTGGGCTGGTTGTGGGCTTGAACTCTAGGTTTGGGTGCTGTCCCTCTGCTCTTCAGCTCAAGGCTGGCACCCTACCGTTTGAGTCACAGCACCACTTCTGACCCTTTTTGCTTTTGTGATGCTGAGGAATCAGATCCAGGGCCTCATACATCCAAGACTATCACTCTATTGCTGAGCCGCCTTAACAGTCTGAGCTCCTGCTTACTATCAGGTGCTGGCAGCCTGTGTTGCCCAATTCTCAGTCTAGGGTATATGGGTGGAGTTTTGGTGGGGTTTGGGCTTCTCTTGTCCTGGGCCTCCAGGTCTTTTGTTGTCACAGGCGTGCTTCCCGGGGGAGTGTTGTTTCCTGGTTTTCTCCCCTCTGTTGAGGCGTATGCTCAGCTTTTTACTTCAATTGGGAGGAGTTGGTTGTGTTGTTCAGGTGCCGGATCCCCGGGCTTGGTTCCGGCCCCAGCCTGGAGCGCGCTTGTTAGGCCTGTGCTGATGTGTATACCCCCTAGGTTATACAGCCTGGGGGACACAGTTCAAATTTCTTCTACTGTTGGTAGTCTTGACCCAGGGGCGCTGTTCCTGGCTTGGGCATTTAAGCTCCCTTCCAGGGGTGCTCTTGCTCTAGCCTGGCCAGCTGAGTGTGCTCCACGGGCTGGTGGAGCTCTCAAACAGTTCCCAGTTTTAGTGGGTCCTGTGGTCCGGGTGCTGGGGTAGGGAGTCTAGGTCAGGGTCTGGGGATTCCCTCCAGCTCTGGTCTCCCTTGAGGGATACACTTCCCCTGTGGGGTACTCACCCTGGAGCTGGTTGTTTCTGTGTGGTGTAGGTCGTCAGTTGTTGTTGCAATCCGGGCTGGGTTGGGCGGTGGTGGCTCTGTGTGATTCTTTTCTGTCTCTGCCTCTGTCGAAGCTGTTGGGTCAAGAGTGTCCACGCTCAGGCAGCTTCTTCTCGGTACCTCTGGGGCCCAAGTGACCCCGCCGGGTTGTTGCGATCGTGATCGGGCGGGCGGGTGGTCTGCAGACAGGACCCTTTGTCGCGCCGAGCCGCTTTGGCGGGATGGAACCTCTCTGCTCGGGTGGAGAGTGCTGGATCGTTGCGATCGCGATCCGGCGGGCCGGGTGGTCTGCCGCAGGTCCTTTTGTCACTCTGCTGATGCCGAGCGACTTTGGCGGGATGGAGCCTCTCTGCTCGGGTGGAGAGTGAGGGGTGGGGGTGGGATCCTCGTGGAGACTCCCGGCTGGTAGGTTTCTCTGTTCCTGGTGATCTGCTGTTCTGCAAACCAGTACCAGATGTTCTGATAGTGGCCCCCTGTGTCTCTGCTGTTTCTCTGGGGCTCCCACAGCCCCCGCCGGGCCGGCTGGCCGGCGGCTTTCGCTTTTCTCTGTTTTGAAATTCTTTTCCTCTTTCTTTTTTGTTATTCTCCGCCTCTGGTTTTTCTCTGAGTGTTCGTCTTTTTGTTGTTGTCGGTCTCTTGGGGAGATTAAGCGTTGGAACTCGAACTCTCTTTTTGGTTGGAGAGAGCTGTGGCGTTTCCCTACTGCCCCGTCGCCATCTTGGTCCCCCCTCCCTAAATCTATTTTGATGAGGAAAATGGAGCACATTCTTTCCTCACAAAGTTCTGAGTATATTCAGCCATAGCCAGGTTGTTCTTACTCTCTATTTTTCTGTTACTTTCCTTTGCTGGGTTCTATCAATGACACTTGACAGTGTTATCATCTTCCGACATGTAATTACATTTTCTTTTAATCCATTTGCTATAAAAATCAAACAAATTATGGAGAAAACTATGTCTATGGTACATTTTCTTCCATGTCATATTTATTTTATGTTAAGTATTATTTTAATAATTTCATTTTTAAAACTTGAGGAAAATGTTTTGTTACTGCACTAATTATTTGTACCTGTTTTTGTATTTTCCTATGTGTGTATGTTTTTTTATTAAGCTTCTGAAATTTTCTTTTTCCCCAACTGTTGGTCTTCTTAAAATTTCTTCAAATTGTAAACTATATATGATGGTCCTGTATGTGTTCATTGCTATATTTAAATTTTGATCTAATATCCACATATTATAGATTATCTTCAACCTATTGTAATTGCTCTGAAAATCAATATGGAGGTCCCTCATTAAAGCAAAAACACAATGCCACAAAACCCAGTGAAATTAGGATTAGGTATCTATCCAAAAATATTTACCAATGATACAGTGGAAACATTCACTTCTCACCGGTTGCTGGTGCCTCACGCCTGTAATCCTAGCTACTCAGGAGGCTGAGATCTGAGGATCGAGGTTCAAAGCCACCGGTCAGGAAAGTCTGTGAAACTCTTATCTTCAATAAACCACCAGAAAACCGGAAGTGGCACTGTAGCTCTAGTGGTAAAGCACTTGCCTTGAGCTGAAGAGGTGAGGGAGAGCACTCAGGCCCAGAGTTCAAGCCCATGACCGACCCCAAAAAAAGCTGATAATGAGCTGCTAGAGGTAGTTTCCTTAAAAAATCTAACAGCCGAGGGGGGACCAAGATGGCGACGGGGCAGTAGGGAAACGCCACAGCTCTCTCCAACCAAAAAGAGAGTTCGAGTTCCTACGCTTAATCTCCCCAAGAGACCTACAACAACAAAAAGACGAACACTCAGAGAAAAACCAGAGGCGGAGAATAACAAAAAAAGAAAGAGAAAAAGAAGAATTTCAAAACAGAGAAAAGCGAAGACCCCTCCCCCAACCTTTACTGGCCGCGCGGCAGTGCGCCAAGCCGCCGGCCAGCCGGCCCCGGCGGGGGCTGGGGGAGCCCCAGAGACACAGCAGAGACACAGGGGGCCGCTTTCAGAACATCAGGTACTGGTTTGCAGAACAGCAGATCGCCAGGAACAGAGAAACCTACCAGCCGGGAGTCTCCACGAGGATCCCACCCCCACCCCTCACTCTCCACCCGAGCAGAGAGGCTCCATCCCGCCAAAGCCGCTCAGCATCAGCAGAGTGACAAAAGGACCTGCCAGCAGACCACCCGGCCCTCCTGATCGCTATTGCAACGATCCAGCACTCTCCACCCGAGCAGAGAGGTTCCATCCCGCCAAAACCGCTCGGCACCAGCAGTGCGACAAAGGGTCCTGTCTGCAAACCACCCGCCCGCCCGATCACGATCGCAACGACCCGGCGGGGTCACTCGGGTCCCAGAGGTTCAGAGAAGAAGCTGCCTGAGCGTGGACACTCTTGACCCAACAGCTTCGACAGAGGCAGAGACAGAAAAGAATCACACAGAGCCACCACCGCCCAACCCAGCCCGGATTGCAACAACAACTGACGACCTACACCACACAGAAACAACCAGCTCCAGGGTGAGTACCCCACAGGGGAAGTGTATCCCTCAAGGGAGACCAGAGCTGGAGGGAATCCCCAGACCCTGACCTAGACTCCCTACCCCAGCACCCGGACCACAGGACCCACTAAAACTGGGAACTGTTTGAGAGCTCCACCAGCCCGTGGAGCACACTCAGCTGGCCAGGCTAGAGCAAGAGCACCCCTGGAAGGGAGCTTAAATGCCCAAGCCAGGAACAGCGCCCCTGGGTCAAGACTACCAACAGTAGAAGAAATTCGAACTGTGTCCCCCAGGCTGTATAACCTAGGTGGTATACATATCAGCACAGGCTTAACGAGTGCGCTCCAGGCTGCATAACCTAGGTGGTATACACATCAGCACAGGCCTAACAAGCGTGCTCCAGGCTGGGGCCGGAACCAGGCCCGGGGATCCGGCGCCTGAACAACACAACCAACTCCTCCCAATTGAAGTAAAAAGCTGAGCATACGCCTCAACAGAGGGGAGAAAACCAGGAAACAACACTCCCCCAGGAAGCACGCCTGTGACAACAAAAGACCTGGAGGCCCAGGACAAGAGAAGCCCAAACCCCACCAAAACTCCACCCATATACCCTAGACTGAGAATTGGGCAACACAGGCTGCCAGCACCTGATAGTAAGCAGGAGCTCAGACTGTTAAGGCGGCTCAGCAATAGAGTGATAGTCTTGGATGTATGAGGCCCTGGATCTGATTCCTCAGCATCACAAAAGCAAAAAGGGTCAGAAGTGGTGCTGTGGCTCAAACGGTAGGGTGCCAGCCTTGAGCTGAAAAGCTGAGGGACAGCACCCAAACCTAGAGTTCAAGCCCACAACCAGCCCAAAACAAATAAACAAAAACACATCAGGAGCTCATAGCAGACTCCAGCATTTGGGAGAGTGCATCCAGAGCATCTGTTCTTCACAAGAGCACCCGTAGGAGCAAACACAAGCAGTCTAGGCTGCTCAACCCTTCCAAAGGCGGGAACTGCCAGCAATCTACAGCAGAGAGCTGAGAATCCTAAGTCAGAATAGCAGCTGGAAATAGGCTCCCAACAGAACCCAGATCAGGCACAGACTCTCTCTACCAATACAGAATCAGCAACCAAGCAAAGACAGACACACCAAAACAAAATTGAAGAGTAGTCTCCTGAACCCCCATGCGAAAATCACAGAGAAAAATCACAAGGTTTACTACCACCCAGGACAGCAAGCCCACCTCAAAAGCCAGCAGCCACACAGGGGAGAGCCCCAGTGGGAGCAAAGTAGGAATGGAAGACAAAGGCTACTTCCAAGGGTTGCTGGAGGCAATGACTCAAGAAATAAAGCGAGAAATTGATCAGAAATTGAAAGAGCACAAGGATGAACTATCCAAAGAGATACAGGGTATCAAACAAGAGATGCATGCAAAAATAGAAGCTGCACAAACCTCAGTAAGAAGTGAGATAAATGCCAAATAAGAGGTAATGCATACCTCATTGAGAGGTGAGATCAGTACTCTGAGAACCAACATTGAATCCATAAAGGGATCCATTTCCTCCATGCAAACCACAATAGAAGCCACTGTCAACAGAGTGAATGAAATGGAAGGTAGGGTGTCAGATACAGAAGACAGAATACACCAACTGGACCAAAAAGTGACAGATATGGAAAAAACACTCAAATTAAACCAAAGGGATATTCAAGAGCAAGCAGATAATGCTAAAAAATTGAACCTTCGCATAATTGGAGTGGACGAAGGTGAGGAATTCCAGAGCAAGGGAATGCAACACCTATTTAACAAGATAATCAATGAAAATTTTCCCCACCTCAAAAACGACCATCTTAACTACATCACAAAAGCTTATCGAACACCCAACAAGCAAGACCCCAGGAGAAACACTTCTAGACACATTATAGTAAAAATGATAGATCTGAATAATAAGGAAACAATCCTGCATGCAGCAAAAATGAAGAAGGAGCTATACTACAATGGGAAAAAAATAAGAATTACTGCAGATCTCTCCACACAAACAATGAATGCAAGAAAAGCCTGGGAAAGCACCATACGAGCCCTGAGAGCCAATAACTGCCAACCCAGACTGATCTACCCGGCAAAGCTAGCATTCACATTTGATGGAGAACTGAAAACCTTTAATAGCAAAGAAAAACTAAATGAATACATAAACATTAAGCCAGCATTACAAAGAATTCTAAGAAGGGGGACACAACCTGAAGAAAGCAGCCAGGAACTGGGGCCTGCCCCAAACAGGCGTTACTCAAAGTCTAACTGAGCAAGCACAGGAGGAAAGGAAAAAAGAAAAACTTAGGAAAACGGAATGGCAGGGACAACAATGCATCTCTCTATACTCTCTCTTAATATAAATGGGCTGAATTCGCCAATTAAAAGAAAACGAACTGAGGACTGGATAAGAAAACAAGACCCATCCATCTGTTGCCTTCAGGAGACCCACCTCTCAGCCAAACATACAAACAAACTCAGAGTGAAGGGGTGGAAAAGGATCTACCAATCAAACGCCCCCAGTAAGAAAGCAGGTGTAGCTATCCTGATATCTGACAAAATAAACTTTTAATTAAAATCAGTACAGAAAGACAAGGACGGACACTACATATTAATAAAGGGAACAATCCAAGAGGAGGATATAACCATCATCAACTTATATGCCCCAAATATTGGTGCACCCAGATATGTCAAACAAATGCTCTCAAACTTACAGAATAAAATAGATCCCAATACGATAATACTAGGAGACTTTAACACACCACTCTCACCAAAGGACAGGTCTACCAACCAGAGGATTGGCAAAGAAGCTACCGAATTAAGAGAGGCCATACTTCAAGCGGAATTAACTGACATCTACCGAGTATTTCACCCTAAAACAACACAGTACACATTCTTCTCAGCAGCTCACGGAACTTTCTCCAAAATAGACCATATCATAGTTCATGCAAGGAACTTAAGCAAATACAAAGGGATCGACATAATCCCCTGTATCCTATCTGACCACAGTGGAATCAAGCTAGCTCTCAATAACAAAGCATACCGCAGAAATTTCTCCAATACATGGAAATTGAACAGCACACTCCTTAACAATGCCTGGATAACAGAAGAGATCAGAGAAGAAATAAAGCATTTCCTACAATTCAATGAAAATGAAAACACCTCACAAAGAAACTTGTGGGACACAGCAAAAGCAGTCCTGAGGGGCAAATTTATTGCCCTCAGTGCCCACATCAAGAGAATGGAGACAGACCAAGTAAATAATCTCATGCTGCAATTAAAACAGCTAGAAAAACAGGAAAAAATGGGACCTAAAGCTACTAGAAGAAGCCAGATAACCAAATTAAAAGCAGAGATTAACCAATTAGAAAATCAGAAAACCATAACCAAAATAAACCAAACAAAAAGCTGGTTCTTTGAAAAAATAAACAAAATTGATGGCCCATTGGCTAGATTAATTAAAAAAAGAAGAGAGGAAACCCATATTAATAGGATTATGGATGCCACGGGAAACATCACCACACGTACCCAAGATATCCAAACAATTCTAACAGACTACTTTCAAAAGCTATACTCTCTAAAGGAAGAAAATCGGGCAGAAATGGATGCATTTTTAGAGAAATACAAGTTGCCCAAACTGAGCAAAGAAGAAGTTAACCAATTAAATAAGCCAATATCCTATAATGAGATACAGGAAGCTATCAAAAGTCTTCCAACAAAAAAAAGCCCAGGACCAGATGGATTCACAGCAGAATTCTATAAGACCTTTAAACAAGAACTAATACCCATACTCCTCAAGCTCTTCAGAGTAACAGAGAAGGAAGGAGCTATCCCAAACTCATTCTACGAAGCCAATATCACACTCATCCCCAAACCAGGCAAAGACCCAACCAAAAAGGAGAATTACAGGCCAATCTCCTTGATGAACACAGATGCAAAGATCCTTAACAAGATTCTAGCTAACAGAATCCAGAAACACATAAAAAAAAATAATTCATTATGACCAGGTAGGCTTCATCCCAGAGACACAGGGATGGTTTAACATACGTAAGTCAATAAATGTAATCCAACATATCAACAGAGCCAAGATCTAGAATCACATGATTATCGCTACAGATGCAGAAAAGGCCTTTGACAAAATTCAACATTCATTCATGCTAAAAGCTCTGGAGAAAATAGGAATAGAAGGAACATTTCTAAAAACAATAAAAGACATTTATGACAGACCAATAGCCAATATTATACTTAATGGGGAAAAGCTGCAACCAATTCTCCTAAAATCAGGAACAAGGCAAGGATGCCCACTGTCTCCACTCCTCTTCAATATAGTCCTAGAACCCTTAGCCAGGGCAATAAGGCAAGAAAAAGACATTAAAGGGATCCGCATAGGGAAAGAAGAAGTTAAACTATCCCTTTTTGCACATGACATGATACTATACCTCCACGATCCCAAAAACTCCATCCCCAAACTCTTAGAAATCATAAATCACTTCGGCAAAATAGCAGGATACAAAATAAACCCACAAAAATCAGTTGCCTTCCTATACACTGATAATGTACAGGAAGAGAGGGAAATAAAGGGAGCAACCCCATTCACAATAACCTCCCGAAAAATAAAATATTTAGGAATTAACCTAACCAAAGATGTAAAAGAACTATTTAATGAGAACTATAAAAAGTTAAAGAAAGAAATTGCAGAAGACACTAGGAAATGGAAAGACCTCCCATGCTCCTGGATAGGCCGACTTAATATAGTAAAGATGGTAATACTTCCAAAACTAATATACAAATTCAACGCAATTCCTATTAAAATCCCAATGATGTACATCACTGAAATACAGAAAACAGTCCAAAAATTCATATGGAACAACAAAAGACCTAGAATAGCCAAAACAATTCTAGGGGATAAAGACAATATGGGAGGGCTATCCATGCCGAACTTCAAACTCTACTACAGAGCTATAATAACAAAGACAGCATGGTACTGGCACAAAAACAGACCCGAAGACCAATGGAACAGAATAGAAGATCCAGAAATAAATCCACAGGCCTACAGCCAGCTGATATTCGACAAAGGAGCCAAAGACATACAATGGAAGAAACACAGCCTCTTCAACCGCTGGTGCTGGGAAAACTGGGCAGCCACATGCAGAAAACTAAAAGTGGACCCCAGCCTATCACCATGCACCAACATCAACTCAAAATGGATTAAAGACCTTAACATTAAACCTGAATCTCTGAAACTACTGCAGGACAGAGTAGGAGAGACACTTGAACTAATAGGCACAGGAAGGAACTTCCTGAACAGAGTCCCAGGGTCACAACAAATTGGAGAGAGACTCGACAAATGGGACTACCTTAAAATAAAAAGCTTCTGCACAGATAAAGCTATCGCAACCAAGCTAGAAAGACAACCAACTAATTGGGAAAAAATATTTACCAGCAATATATCAGACAAGGGGTTAACATCCTGTATATACAGGGAACTCAAGAAACTAATCCCTCCCAAACCCAACAAACCAATTACTAAATGGGCAAGGGAACTAAAGAGGGACTTCTCAAATGAAGAAATAAAAATGGCAAAGAAACACATGAGGAAATGTTCATCATCCCTGGTGGTGAAGGAAATGCAAATAAAGACAACCCTGAGATACCACCTTACCCCAGTCAGAATGTCCCACATCCACAAATCAGCCAACGACAAATGCTGGAGGGGATGTGGAGAACGAGGAACGCTATTACACTGCTGGTGGGAATGTACACTCATACAACCACTTTGGAAAGCAGTCTGGAGGGTCCTTAGAAAGCTAAAGATTGACCTCCCTTACGACCCAGTCATACCACTTCTAGGCATCTACACTGAACAACAGGAACCAATATACAAGGACACGTGCACCTCCATGTTTATTGCAGCACTGTTCGCAATAGCTAGGATATGGAAACAACCTAGATGCCCCACCACAGATGAATGGATCCAAAAATTGTGGTATCTATACACAATGGAATATTATGCCGCCATTAGAAATGACAAAATAATGGCATTTGCAGGGAAATGGATGGAGCTAGAAGGAATCATGTTGAGCGAGGTAAGCCAAGAATGAAGAGACAAACAGTACATGGTCTCCCTGATAAGTGGATGATGAATCCAAAATGTTAGGTAATATGACAAAACTAACAGGACTTAAGAAACAAAGCACTCCCACTCATCTGGTTGAACCACTACTAAATATCCCCATGCTGCTGATCACATATATGGTATATAACATATGAGCACCGTTATATATTACAGACTGTGATAGACAATTTGCTCCAGGAAAGTTAGAATGAACTTGTGACTTTAAATGAGCATCATTATTCCACAATACTGTGAATTTCCGGAAATTAAGTAATCACTTAATCACAATCAAAAAAAAAAAAGAACCTTGGGGAAGGGAGGGAGGGAGGGGATGGTAGGGGGAAAACAATGGAGGGGGTAACAATGTTCAAGAGGAAGTGGAAGTGTACACATTACCTCACTCATGTAACTGTAACCCTCTGTATAGTATCTTTACAATAAAAAAAAATCTAACAGCCAAAACTGGACAGGCATACCCAGAGCTCTGCACCACATCAGTCCGCCATGCCAATTGCTTCTACCATAGTACTGGCTACCCAGTTTACCCACTCATGACCTTTTTACCCTGATTGTGCCCCACAATCCCTCACAACTTTTACTCTTTCACTTAGTCTATGCTTTCTTGTCCCCGATAAACTGTTCTGGATCCCTGTATTAGCTACCCCAACACTTGCAAAGCGGTTGCTGCTACCCAATTTCCTGCCACTTCAACTAAGTTATGACAGTCACAATTACACTTTCCCTGGTATCCTAGTCTCTGCTACTCTTTTCTGCTACCCATAATTCATAACACCATGGTTCCAGCCACCTGATCCCTGACACCCTTGTCTCTGATACCACATTCCCAAACAAAACAAGGGAAGAGTGGGCACAGAAAGTCGACTTGGGTACTCCTCTTGCAGGCACATTGGGATGTTATTCCTCAGGTATTTAACACAGGGGAATTACTGGTGGTGGAAAGAAATGAGGTTACTCAGAGGTGACCAATATCCAAGGATATCAACTGACAACTTGTTGCTAGGAAAAGAAAGCCCTAAGGTGAAAGATAATGAGAAAAGAAAATTTTACAAAGATATTGGGGATGATGCAATAGGTTTAGCTTATACTCTTCTACTAGTGATCTGAATTATTTTTTGACGTAGATATGTAACTACTTTGCATTTTAAAAATTATACGAGGAGGAGTTCCGGGAAGATGGCGGAGGAGAAGCTGGAATCTGAACAAGCTCTCGCACAGAAAGCAGTTTTAGAGTTCCAGTGAACAGTCCTAAGCCAGATAATCACACCAAGTGTGCCATCACAGGACAGAGAGTTAGTCAAGAGAGGGGAAGCCAAGGAAACACATCAGCTGCCGCTGCAGCAGCAGGGTCGCGGCGGCGACCACCGCCGCGAGGTCATACCTGAGACACAGAGTCCGGGATGAAGGACCCAGACGCAGCTGACGAGCAGATTCTACTCAACACCAACAAGAACCAACAAGGAGCAGACATCTTCATCCTGCTGTTTGCAGACCAGAGACGACCCAGGATCCAAGACGCGGCGTGAGTACAAGCCCGACGTCCTCACTCCTTCTCAGGGAGCAGAGGAGGGAAGGCCACCCCTCCCCCCCAGCACCGGTGATCTCCATCTTGGATACCGACAAAGCTCGGAGGACCTGCTAGCTCCAACTCAGGCCTTGGAATAAAAGGAGTCATTTAGCAGGTCACAAGAACTTAACGGCGAAGTGACCTGCCAGGCTCAGCTCCATCCAGGGAAAAGAAACCCAGCTCAGGCGCCAGCCATCGGAGTGGCTTGCCTCACTGGGTAACCAGAGCCAGAGGCTGCCCCTCCCTCTAGCAGCCTCCACAATCAATTGAAAAACAGAAACCCTGAGAATGGCTCCAGGCTGGGCTCTGTGAGCTTTATCACAAAATAGACCCAGGGAAAAGCTACTGTTTGTTGAAAGGCCTCAACTCTACCCAGAACCTAGCCTCATCACCGCATCCCCTTCTTTTGTGATTCTCAAAGCAGATCACCCTCCCAAAAAACTAACCTGGGAGGGGGATCTCAAAATCTTGGGTAAAGCAGAGCATTTTTCTGCCTCCTCCAACAAACCGACTTAAGAAACCAATGAAGCCACAGGACCTCAAGCTGACCAGAGACTCCAACAAGAGACTGGTTACAGACAAAAGGGAGATACAGGATTCTTCCCACCCCTCCCCCCAAAAAACAATCAAAAGACTTTTTTTTTCTTTTTTCTTCTTTCTTTTTTCTTCGTCTTCTTTTCTTTTTTTTGTTTGTTTTTTGTTTTTTGTTACCATATATATATATATATATATATATATATATATATATATATAAATTTTTGTCCCTTCTAAAACTTTTATTAATCTTTAATTTTTGCCTCTTCTGAAAAAATAATTGTTTTCCAGTAACTTTTTTTTCCCTCATCTTATAATTTTTATTTTAGGAATATGTGAATGAGCGTTATCCTTTTTTTCTTGTCTTCTTTCTCTTTTTCTTTCTTTCTTAATTATCTTTTTGTTTTTTGTCTAGCTCTACTGAAATTCTGATCTTTTCTTCTCCCTTTCCCATCCTTAAAGTCTTTCACATCTCCTCTATGTCCCTCCTCTTCTCTCAACATATTCACATTCCTCTCTAAATACATTAATTTTTACGTTTCTATTTTTTTTCTGGTCTCTTTTCATTCCCCTTTCCGTCTCTTCTTTTCCTCTCTCTCTCTACTTGCATCCTACCCAACCCATTTCCTGCATTGTGATTAGGACATAGTTAACTCTCCCTGTGCCTCCCCACACCAATCTATTCCTATTTTTTACCCACATCTCTCCCTAATCCTAATAATTTCGGGTTTTCCAAATTCTTTTCTGCGGTTCGAAGTCCTTTAACATATACTTGTTTGATGTTGAATATATGTATCTGTTGAACTGGATTGTATCTGTAGACTATTGACTGTACAAATGCAAACTTTGGTTGATGGTTGCCTTAAGATAGTGTTCTAGCACAAAACTGGTGCAATCTTCATCTCAAATGGGCAGAGTAAGCCGGAAAAACACAAGAAAAATGGCAAATTCGGGTATCTCAATTCCCAATCTTGATAATCAAGGATTAGAACAGATAAAGAATAATCCAGAGGAGAGTTCCCAAATAGCTCTACAAACACTAATAGCAAACATGATAAATGAGAAGTTTGACGATGTACAAAGGACTCTGTATGAGCGTGATAGGGAGAGAGAGGAGGCATCCCAGAAGTTTATACAGGAATATCATAAGCGTGAGGAAGCTACTCAAAAACTGATACAGGATTTGCGTGAACAACTTGAGAATACTCAAAGAGAAAGGGAGGAATGGCGTGAGCAGGCAGAGAACACTCAAAGAGAACTGCAGGAATCCCACGAACGGGAAGAAAGAGAACTGCAGGAATCCCACAGACGGGAGGAAGCTAATCAAAGAGTAATTCAGGAATTGAGAGACCAGGTAGAGAATACACAAAGATCACTAAAGGCATTCATGGAATCCATTAACAAAGAGCTGAAGGAAGTCAGGGAGACCACAAAGGGAATGCTGAATGGAACCCAACAGAAGGAATGGGAGTCCAAAGAAACCATAACCAATCAACTAAGTGATTTGAGAACAAACACTGAACACCAAATTAAGGAAGTAAAGAAATTCATACAAGACCTAAAACAGAGCTTCAACAAAGAACTTGAAGCCATCAAAGCTGACCAATTAGAAGGAAAAGAGATTAAAAACAAAGTAGAGAGTCTTGACAGCAGGTTAGACCATGCAGAAGATCGAATCTCAGGGATTGAAGACAGCCTAGATATCATAGAGAAAGAACATAAAACCATCCAAGACAAGTCCAAGAAATATGATAGGTCTATCCAACACCTGGAAGACACCATCAGAAGGCCCAATCTAAGGATAATGGGTGTAGAGGAGCACCTAGAAACAGAAGTTAATGGTCTAGGAAATTTGTTTAACAGGATCCTAGCAGAGAACTTCCCAAACATACAAAAAGATAGGCCTATTCAGATACAAGAAGCTTTTAGAACCCCAAATAGACCAGACCAGAATAGGACATCCCACCGTCACATTATAATCCACACAGGATCAACCCAGACCAAGGAAAAGATCCTTAAAGCTGTCAAGGAGAAAAGGTTAATCACCTATAAAGGGAAACCAATTAGAATCACCTCAGATTTCTCAGCAGAGACAATCAAAGCAAGAAGAGCCTGGAATGATGTATGCCATGCCCTAAAAACAAACAACTATCAACCAAGAATACTGTACCCAGCTAAACTCTCCTTCATAACTGAAGGCCAAATAAAAACCTTCCACAGCAAAGAAAAATTGAAACAATACATCACCACCAAACCAGCCCTACAAAAGATTCTCAAAGATGTCCTACACATAGAAAACCAACAAGACCACAATAAAGGCCAACAAACTGCACCCAAACTGAGAATCCAAGAACCATAGGAAGAACCCAGTTTTCGCAGCCCCCAAGAAGGTGGATAACATGGCAGGAACTCCCAAATACCTCTCAGTCCTATCTCTTAACCTTAACGGACTGAACTCTCCAATTAAACGACATAGACTGTCTAGTTGGATTAAAAAACAAGACCCTTCTATCTGCTGCCTGCAGGAGTGAAATCTTGCCCATAAAAACAAACACATTTTCAATGTTAAAGGCTGGAACAAAATCTACCAAGCAAACGGCCCTCATAAACAGGCGGGAGTTGCAATCCTAATATCAGATAAAATAGACTTCAAAGTAAAATTCGTGAGAAGAGATAAAGAAGGTCGCTACATACAAATTAAAGGATCTCTCCTTCAGGAGGATATTACAATTCTAAATATCTATTCGCCAAACAATGGAGCACCCAAATTTATCAAAGAAACACTACTTTCCCTCAAATCCCATATAGATCCAAAGACATTAATTGTTGGGGATTTTAACACACCACTCTCCCCACTAGATAGATCAACTCGGCAAAAACTCAACAGAGAAACCGCAGATCTAAACAGCTGCATAGATCAACTAGACTTAACAGACATTTACCGAACATTTCACCCAGCAGCATCAGAATACACGTTCTTCACAGCAGCACATGGAACGTTTTCTAAAATAGACCACATTTTAGGCCACAAAGCAAACTTGTCTAAATTCAGAAACATTGAAATTATACCTTGCATTCTCTCTGACCACAAGGGAATAAAATTAGAACTCAACACCAAAAGCCACCAAAGAAAGTCCGGTATCACATGGAGGCTGAACAACACACTGCTGAATCATGAGTGGGTCATGGAAGAGATTAGAAAGGAAATTAAAATGTTCATGCTATTCAACAAAAATGAACACACAAATTACCAGCTCCTCTGGGACACAGCAAAGGCAGTACTCAGAGGCAAGTTTATAGCTCTGAGCTCCTACATCAACAAATTGGAGAGATCGGAAACTAACAATTTAATGACACATCTAAACCTCCTTGAAAAAGAGCAGCAAGATAAACCCCAATCCAGTAGACGGAAAGATATAATCAAAATTAAATCAGAATTAAATGAATTAGAATCCAAAAAAACTATAGAAAGAATCAACAAAACAAAGAGTTGGTTCTTTGAAAAACTTAACAAAATTGACAGACCCTTAGCAAACCTCATCAGAAAAAGGATAGAACACACCCAAATTAATAAACTCAGAGATGAGAATGGAAACATCACCACGGAAACAACCAAGATTCAGAACATTATAAGGGAATACTTCTCAGAACTTTATGCTAATAAGTTTGAGAACTTGACAGAAATGGACCTTTTCCTAGCAAATATTGACATGCCAAAACTAAACCAAGATGAGTTAAACCAGCTTAACAGGCCCATATCAAGCATTGAAATAGAAACAGCAATAAGAGACCTCCCAGCTAAGAAAAGTCCAGGACCAGATGGTTTTACAGCGGAATTTTACAAGGCCTTCAAAGCAGAGCTCACACCAATACTCCTCCAACTCTTCAATGAAATTGAAAGAGAAAGCTCACTACCGAACACATTGTATGAAGGTATCATAACCCTCATCCCAAAACCAGGCAGGGACTCATCAAAGAAAGAGAACTATAGATCCATTTCTTTGATGAACATTGATGCAAAACTTGTCAACAAAATTTTGGCCAATCGACTTCAACAATTCATCCAAAAAATCATACACCACGATCAAACAGGATTCATTTCAGGAATGCAAAGCTGGTTAAATATACGCAAATCAATTAATATTATTCATCACATCAACAGGAGCAAGAATAAGAACCACATGGTTATCTTAATAGATGCAGAAAAAGCATTCGACAAGATCCAACACCCCTTTATGATGAAGGTTTTGGAAAAATTAGGAATCCATGGAACATTCCTCAATACAATAAAGGCTGTATATGACAAACCTACAGCCAGCATTATACTCAATGGTGAAAAACTAAAGCCATTTCCTCTTAATTCAGGAACAAGACAAGGATGCCCACTCTCTCCACTTCTCTTCAATCTAGTATTAGAATGCCTAGCTACAGCAATAAGACAAGATGCAGACATAAAGGGGATCCAAATAGGGAAAGAAGAAATAAAACTCTCCCTCTTTGCAGATGACATGATCTTGTATTTAAAGAATCCCATAGACTCCACTCCCAAATTACTCAAGCTCATTCAAAACTTTGGCAAAGTAGCAGGTTATAAAATTAACCCCCAAAAATCAATGGCTTTTCTGTATGCCAACAATGAGAAAAGTGTGGCTGAAATTAGGAAAGCAACTCCATTTGTAATAGCCCCACAAAAAATCAAATACCTAGGAATTAACTTAACTAAAGAAGTGAAGGACCTCTATGATGAAAACTTTAAAATCTTGAAAAAGGAAATCAACACAGAACTTAAAAAATGGCAAAACCTCCCATGCTCCTGGATTGGCAAGATTAACATCGTGAAAAGGGCAATACTTCCCAAGGCTATCTACAAATTCAACGCGATACCTATCAAAATTCCACCCTCATTCTTCAAGGAAATAGAAGAGGCAATCCAAAAATTCATATGGAACAATAAAAGACCCCGAATAGCAAAAACGCTCCTCAACGGAAAGAATATTGCTGGAGGAATATCAATACCAAATTTCAAACTCTACTATAAAGCCATAGTAATCAAAACAGCTTGGTATTGGCATAAGAACAGACCTCAGGACCAATGGAATAGAATTGAAAACCCAGAAATGAACCTACAGACCTATAGCCATCTAATCTTCGATAAGGGAGCTAAAACAATAGAATGGAAGAAAGACAGCCTCTTCAGTAAATGGTGCTGGCAAAATTGGTTAACTACATGTAGAAAACTAAAGCTAGACCCTTATATATCACCCTGCACCAGAATCAACTCCAAATGGATCAAAGACCTTGAACTCAAAGCAGACACTCTGAAAACATTACAGGATGGAATAGGAGAAACCCTAGGTCTCCTTGGCTCAGGCCGAAACTTTCTGAATAGAGACCCGGAAGCACAACAAATCAAAGAAAGGTTGGACAAATTGGATTGCATAAGGTTGCAGAGCTTCTGCAGGGCAAATGACATAGCTAGCAAGATCAATAGAAAGCCCACCGATTGGGAGAAGATCTTTACTAGCCATACAACGGACAAGGGTCTCATATCTAAAATATACTTGGAACTCAAAAAATTAAACCCCCCAACAACAAATCCACAAAGAAACAACTGCCCAATGAATAAGTGGGCGAAAGACTTAAAGAGAAGCTTTCCTGAAGAAGAAAGAAGGATGGCCAATAGACACATGAAGAAATGTTCAACATCCCTAGCCATAAAAGAAATGCAAATCAAAACAACATTGAGATTTCACCTTACTCCAGTTAGAACAGCAAAAATCAAGAACTCTAACAACAACAGATGCTGGAGGGGATGTGGACAGAAAGGAACCTTACTTCATTGTTGGTGGGAATGTAAACTTGTTCAACCACTTTGGAAAGCAGTATGGAGGTTCTTCAAAAGACTTCACATAGATCTCCCCTATGATCCAGCAATCCCACTTTTGGGCATTTATCCAAATGTTTACAAACAAGACCACACTAAAGCTACCAGCACAACTATGTTTATTGCAGCATTATTTACCATAGCTAAGATATGGAACCAACCCAGATGCCCCTCAGTAGATGAATGGATCAAGAAAATGTGGTATATATACACAATGGAATTCTATGCCTCCATCAGAAAGAATGACATTTCCCCATTTGTTAGGAAATGGAAAGGTTTGGAAAAAATTATATTAAGTGAAATAAGCCAGGCCCAAAGAACCATAGGTCCCATGGTTTCCCTTATTTGCAATATCTATTATAGGTATGAGTCAAGCGGAAAAGGTCAGATAATGTGATATTAGGAAAATGAATCCTTAAATATGTATTTTAATGTTTTTGTTTCTTTCATGCATGTTTTCTAACGCATTTATAAGATTATTTCTTTGTTGCTTTGTATGTCCCTCCCCCACAGTGTAACCCCCGCTTTCACTATATTTGATGTCACTATAACATGTGGAGGAGATTTGGATAAACAAGTCATTTAAGGATTCAGGTGGACCTGTTGCAACAATGAGCAGTACAAAATGTCATGTCAAAACCAGCTTTACAATGTCGGTGTGGGGGTGGAGGGGGGTATAATTGGGTGGGGGGAGGGGGGAGGCTGGGAAGGGAGGTGAAGGGTAAACAAAAGAGGAGGCTGCAATGCTTGGTAAGAAATGTATGCATTATCCTGCCCATGTAATTGTAGCCCCTCTCTACAGTATATTCTCAAATAAAATAAAATTAAATTAAAAAAAATAAATGAAAAAGCTGATGTGTAACTGAAAAAAAATAAAAAAATAAAAATTATATGAAGATGCACATTTATGTGGTACTTATATTAATTTATGAAATAGTTACATAAGATCACATTAATGATATTCAATATTTTATGTTCAATGTTATGCTCATGAGTCTGCCTTTGGCAATATTAATTGAGATCTCCAACAACAAATGGAATTTCATTGTCAAATACTACAAATAGATTACTGATGCTAGTACCAAAATGAAAGCTGGAACAAGAAAGCTGAAAGTTTGAAGGGAAGGGATCAGTGGTAAGGGCGATGATGAAAGAGAAATTTTTCACCATATAATCTTGGAAGAATAGAATGTGTTTTGTTGAATTACTAGCTTTTTAAACCTTCTTAGAAAGCAGAACATTATTTTTTATTCTTGCTTTTTGGAAGCTCTTTAATGAATGGTTTAACCAAAAATTATCAAAATTACTATGAAAATTGAATTATGTGAATTATCAGATTAACATTATATTCAAAGTTGCCTTGAGATGCAGGAAGATTGGATTCTTTTCTATTAAATTAATGGAATAAGCTTCCTTTGAATGGTTGGACAGTCCATGACACTTGTTCCAAAACAAGAAAAGATACTGGAGAGAAAATAAAAGAGGAACGAGACTCAAGGCACCTGAAATTAGCATGTTCTCATTTGGATTTTAATGGTTTTTTTCTACAAAGAATAAGAATTTCATCTTAACAAAATAATTTCAAAATGGATGTGCTACAGGATAGCTTCTAAATGTAATATTTAATGTTGTTGGATTACTTGAAGACAAATGTTTACAGAAAACTTTAAATTCAAGAAAAAGTGTAATGTTCCAATAAACACCTAGAAGGAATATAATTTAAAAATTCACGGTTCAAAGCAAACCCTGGCAGGAAAGACTGTGAGTCACTTGTCTCCAAACAGGAAGTGGCACTGTGGCTCAAGTGGAAGAGATCTTCTCTTGAGCTGAAGAACTCAGGGATATGCTAAAACCCAGTCCCTGAGTTCAAGACCTAGGACTGACAAAAAGAAATTTAAAAAATTAAAGCATTAGGGCTGAGAAGGTGACTCAGTGGTAGAGTGCTTGTCTTGCATGAATGAGGTCCTGGTTTCAATTCCTCTGCACCACATAAGCAGAAAAAACTGGAAGTGGCGCTATGGCTCAATTGATAGCCTTGAGCTGAAGAGCTCAGGGACCATGCCCAGACCCAGAGTTCAGGCCCCCCTACCAACAACAACAACAAAAAAAAATTAAAGCATCAACCAACCTGAATATGTTGACCAGAATAATGAGTGAGGCATTATCCGTTTACATAACTTAGTGACTTGAAACCTAGTTTACCAGGGGAGGTGGTGGGCAATTTGTGTGTTTGATGAAACCTGCGAAATTATTTTGTACTCTCCCAAGGATGGAGAAAGGAGGGAATGGGGGAAGTAGGATAGGTGTTTGGCGGCCTTGCTTTTTGGTTCAGTGATTGTTTTCTGGAGTCAAATTCAGAGAAATACTGCTTGCAATCCTAGTTGCATGGGGAATGAAGAAGCCATTTCCTGGAAGTGGTTTTTGCACTGCCCTTGGCCCGGTTCCAACCACCACTGGATAATCCAAGTCCCATTTGAGGACCAAGATACCTTGAAGACTACTAATCCACTGAGCAGGTGGACTTAACCACAGCCAGAAAAGGCAAAAAATTCAATGCGGAGGGCAGCACTGGAAAAATCCTGTACAGAGGGGGTTCAGTTACATGAGTAGGGTAATGAGTACATTTCCTATCGAGCATTGTTGCCTCCTCCTTGGTTTTTTCCCCTACCATCCCTTCCCTCCCCACCTCTTCAACTCCTCCTTCCACTATCCCTGCCTGACAGTGTAAATTCATTTTCTACATAGTGTCCTGTACATCTCTTCGTCACAATGGGTCAACCTGCAGCCTCATTTAAGCATTTTGCTACATCCTTTTAACTCCCCAAATTACAAAAGTGAATATACAAGATGCACAACATTGGAATCAAATACAGTGAAAACAGGGGTTATATCGTGGGGGGGATGAACCTACAAAAGAAACACATAGTGCCTTATAAGTATATTAAAAACAAAACCAAGACTGACTTGGGTATATTTCAGTTAACATCATCTTATATGATCATATGTACATAACCTTTGATCTTCTCTGCTTGTCCTAGACATGTACTAGTCCTTGCAAATAAGGGAAACCATGGGACCTCTGTTTCTCTGGGCCTGGCTTACTTCACTTAATATAATTTTTAACAAGTCTTTCCATTTCCTAACAAATGGGGCAATGCCATTCTTTCTAATGGAGGCATAGAATTCCAGTGTGTGTGTGTGTGTGTGTGTGTGTGTGTGTGTGTGTGTGTGTGTGTGTGTGTGTGTGTGTGTGTACATACATATATATACACACATATATATGTATATATATTATATTTTCTAGATCCATTCATCTACTGAGGGGAATCGGAGTTGGTTCCATATCATAGCTATGGTGAGTAATGCTGCAATAAACATGGTTGTGCTGGTAGCTTTGGTGTGATCTTTTTTGTGATCATTTGGGTAAATGCCCAAAAGTGGGATTGCTGGGTCATAGGGAGCTCTATGTGGAGTCTATTGAAGTACTTCCATACTGCTTTCCAAAGTTGTTGAACAACTTTACACTCCCACTAACAATGCAGTAGAGTTCCCTCCAGCATCTGTAATTATTACATTTCTTGATTATAGACATTCTAACTGGAATGAGGTGCGATCTCAATGTTGTCTTGATTTGCATTTCTTTTATGGCTAGAAAACTTGAGCATTCCTTCATGTGTCTAAAGGGCATTTTTACTTCCTCTTCAGAGAAATCTTTCTTTAAGTCTTTAGCCCACTGAGTTATCAGGCAGTTGTTTCTTTGAGAATTTAATTTTTGTGTCCTAAGTATATTTTAGATATAAGACCTTGTCCATTTTATGACTCATGAAGATCTCCCAGTACGTGGGCTGTCTACAGTTCGTGTTAGCTTTTACCTTTGCCTTGCAGAAGCTCTGCTGTTTCATGCAATCCCATTTGCCCAACTTTTCTTTGATTTGTTTTGTTTCTTGTTTTCTATTAAGAAAATTTTGGCTTGCACTAAAGAGCCCTAGAGTTTCTCCTATTCCTTCATGTAATGTTTTCACAGTGTCTGCTTTTATTTTGAGTTCTTTTATCCATTTGCAGTTGATTCTGGTGCAGGGCGATATATACGAATCTAGTTTTAGTTTAATAGGTGTTTAACCAATTTTGCCAACACCATTTACTGAGAAGGCTGTCTTTTCCCACTCTATGTTTTTTAGCCCTTGTCAAAGATTAAGTGGCTATAGGTCAATGGATTCATTTCTGAGTCTTCAGTCCTTTTCCATTTGTCCTCAGGTTTGATCTTGTGCCATTATCTCTTTGTTCTTATTACTATGGCTTTTTAGTAGAGTTTGAAATTTGGAACTGATATTGCTCCAGTACTGTTCTTTCTGCTAAGGATTGACAAACCTACAGCCAGCATTATAGTTAATGGCAAAAAGTTAAAATCATTTCTTACAAATTCAGGAATGAGATAAGGATGTCTTCTCTCTCCATTCCTCTTCAACTTAGTATTTGAATGCCAGCTGGGGCAATAAGACAAGATGCAAACTTAAAGGGGATCTAAATAGGGAAAGATGAAGTAAAACTATCCCTCTTTGCAGATGACATGAGCTTGTATTTAAAGAACCCCATGGACTCCACTCCCAAGTTACTTGAGCTGATCAGAAACTTTGTCAAACTAGCAGAATATAAAATTAACCCTCAAAATTCAATGGCTTTCCTGTATTCCAATAACGATAAGAGTGAGGCTGAAAATAGGAACACAATACCTTTTTAATATCCCCCCCAATACCTAGGAGTTAACTTAAGAGTGAAGGACCTCTATGATGGAAACTTTAAATACCTGAAAAATAAAATTAAGGCAGAAATAAGGAAGTGGGAAACCTCCCACACTCCTAGATTGGGAAGAGTAACATCATTAAATTGGCAATACTGCCAAAGGCTATATCCAAATTCAATGTGATACCTATCAATATTCCAATCTCACTTTCAATGAAATAGAAGAAGCAATCCAAAAATTCATATGGAAGAATAAAAGACCCCGAATAGCAGAGAGGATTTATGTGATTCTCATTTGGTATTACCACTTTTATTCTACAAAGTAATCTATGGATTTTAACTTTCTTCCCTCCCTTTGGATAAACCTCACAAAAACCCTGGCTCTAGCTCCCAAGACACCTAACTCTTAGGTCTGGACAATTGTTCCTAGATAGTGAATTACTTAGTTGTATTTTGAATGCATAAAACATGCATATAAAACTAGCATATTTTGATCTCATGAGAAAACTGCCTTTTCCCTCTCTCAAATTCATTTCCTGATAGGCATTTTTAGAAAGAATATATTTTCATTTTTAGATGAAAGTATTGTAGGAAACTATGTTCATAATCTGGCTCCTCCTGCACCTCAACACCTAAACACAAATGTCACAAAGCATTTATAAGAAACAATACAAAGACCAAACACTGGGAAATGCTCAGATGCAGAAAGTTTTACAAAACCCAGAATATAACTCTGCTGTCTGAGGCAGGGGCTCTCTGTGTAAATTAACAAACCCCAAAAGAGCAGCCAGGAGTACCGGACATGAGTGTCCCTGGCTGATAATCCAAGGACAAGGAGCATGGAAGGGCACCCTGAGCCTGCAGGAGAGTGTCTGGAGGAAAGTTTCCTTGCCAGCCTGAGTACAAAAGTTAGCATCACCCCACCTGGGCCTGTATTTCTTGTCTTCTCCCCACAGCTGAGCACAATCGTCCACTGCTCCACGGATGATACTGTACAAGCTGATTCCCAGAGTGGCTTCTGTTTTGTCTGCACTCCTTTCTAGGTGGGTGCTCCCCCGCCCTGCCGTGTGTGTGTGCTATCACGGGCTGATCCTTAGGGCCCAGTCCCATGGGGCTGGTGGGTGCTAGATGTGGGTCAGTGGCACTGTGTCATTCACGCAGCAGCTTCCCTAGTCCAACAGCAGGTACACCCTGATATCCTCCCACAGAATCAGGCGAGATGCCCAGAAGCACCTGAGTTGGGCAGGCTGCCACTAGGATCCTACTTCATCAGAGGGACCAGGATGCCAGATGAAGTGGCTGCTTCCTCAATTAGTAATTATTTTATGGAGCAGTTATAAACAAATTGACCCACATTACTGTATGATATATAATGATATATCCTTGAGTCTCTAGTCTACAAAATCATTGAACTTGATACTAGCAAGAATGGATTTTATTGTATGCGTTTATAAGGCCTAATGGCAAACTGAAATAAAAGTACAACAAAACTCTTATCCAAAAAACACATTCTTAAATCTCAGAATTAAAAAAAATTGTATGTAAGTGGTGCAAATAAAGTTATACTAGAATAGTAAAATACACACAAAAATACTACATTCGTTACATTCCAAAGTAAAATAAGGAGGGGGGACCAAGATGGTGACGGGGCAGTAGGGAAACGCCACAGATCTCCCCAACAAAAAAGAGAGTTGAGTTCCAACGCTTAATCTCCCCAAGAGACCGACAACAACAAAAAGACGAACACTCAGAGAAAAATCAGAGGTGGAAAATAACAAAAAAAGAAAGAGAGGAAAAGAAGAATTTCAGAACAGAGAAGAGTGAAGACCCCTCTCCCAACCTTTACTGGCCGCATGGCAATGCGCCAAGCTGCCGGACAGCCAGCCCAGTGGGGGCTGCCGGAGCCCCAGAGACACAGGGGGCCGCTTGCAGACCACCCGCACAGAAGCGGCCTGAGGTACCGTTTTGCAGAACAACTGTTCGCCAGGAACAGAGAAACCTACCAGCCGGGTGTCTCTAAGAGGATCCCACCCCCACCCCTCACTCTCCACCCAAGCATAGAGGCTACATCCTGCCAAAGCCACCCGGCACTGGCAGCACGACAAAGGAACCTGTCTGCAGAACAACCGCGCAGAAGCTGCCGGAAGCACTAGACCCGCCCGTTCTTGAGCGCAACAACCCGGCAGGGGCCTCCCGGGTCCCAGAAGCACAGGGGGCTGCTTGCAGATCACCCCCACAGAAGCCACCTGAGCATGGACACTGTGGCCCCAACAGCTTCGATAGAGGCAGAGACAGAAAAGAATCACACAGAGCCACCACCGCCCAGCCCAGCCCGCAACCACCCCAACTGAACTAGGATTGCAAAAACAACTGATGACCTACACCACACAGAAACAACCAGCTCCAGGGTGAGTACCCCACAGGGGACAGTGCATCCCTCAAGGTAGACCAGAGCTGGAGGGAATCCCCAGACCCTGACCTAGACTCCCTACACCAACACCCGAACCACAGGACCCACTAAAATTGGGAACTGTTTGAGAGCTCCACCAGCCCATGGAGCACATTCCGATGGCCAGGCCAGAGAAAGAGTGCCCCTGGAAGGGAGCTTAAATGCCCAATATAACAGTAGAAGAAATTTGAACTGTGTCCTCCAGGCTGCATAACCTAGGTGGTATACACATCAGCACAGGCCTAACAAGTGCGCTCCAGGCTGGGGCCGGAACCAGGCCCGGGGATCTGGCGCCTGAACAACACAACCAACTCCTCCCAACTGAAGTAAAAAGCTGAGCATACGCCTCAACAGAGGGGAGAAAATCAGGAAACAGCACTCCCCGGAAAGCACGCCTGTGACAACAAAAGACCTGGAGGCCCAGGACAAGAGAAGCCCAAACCCCACCAAAACTCCACCCATATACCCTAGGCTGGGAATTGGGCAACACAGGCTTTCAGCACCTGATAGTAAGCAGGAGCTCAGACTGATAAGGCGGCTCAGCAATAGAGTGATAGTCTTGGATGTATGAGGCCCTGGATCTGATTCCTCAGCATCACAAAAGCAAAAGGTTCAGAAGTGGTGCTGTGGCTCAAACGGTAGGGTGCCAGCCTTGAGCTGAAGAGCAGAGGGACAGCACCCAAACCTAGAGTTCAAGCCCACAACCAGCCCAAAACAAACAAACAAAAACGCATCAGGAGCCCATAGCAGACTCCAGTATTTGGGAGAGTGCATCCAGAGCATCTGATCTTCCCAAGAGCCCCCGTAGGAGCAAACACAAGCAGTCTAGGCTGCTCAACCCTTCCAAAGGCGGGAATTGCCAGCAATCTACAGCAGAGAGCTGAGAATCCTAAGTAGGTCAGAATAGCAGCTGGAAATAGGCTCCCAACAGAACCCAGATCAGGCACAGACTCTCTCTACCAATACAGAATCAGCAACCAAGCAAAGACAGACACACCAAAACAAAATTGAAGAGTAGTCTCCTGAACCCCCATGCGAAAATCACAGAGAAAAATCACAAGGTTTACTACCACCCAGGACAGCAAGCTCACCTCAAAAGCCAGCAGCCACGGAGGGGAGAGCCCCAGTGGGAGCAAAGCAGGAATGGAAGACAAAAGCTACATCCAAGGGTTGCTGGAGGCAATGACTCAAGAAATAAAGCGAGAAATTGATCAGAAATTGAAAGAGCACAAGGATGAACTATCAAAAGAGATACAGGATATCAAACAAAAGTTGGATACAAAAATAGAAGCTGCACAAACCTCAGTAAGAAGTGAGATAAGGGCCAAATTAGAGGAAATACATACTGAGATCAGTACTCTGAGAACCAACATCGAATCCATAAAGGGATCCATTTCCTCCATGCAAACCACAATAGAAGCCACTGTCAACAGAGTTAATGAAATGGAAGGTAGACTGTCAGATACATAAGACAGAATACACCAACTGGACCAAAAAGTAACAGATTTGGAAAAATCACTCAAATTAAACCAAAGGGAAATTCAAGAGCAAGCAGATAATGCCAAGAAGTTTAACCTTCACATAATCAGAGTGGAAGAAGGTGAGGAATTACAGAGCAAGGGAATGCAACAAATTTTTAACAAGATAATCAATGAAAATTTTCCCCACCTCAAAAACGACCATCTTAACTACATTCCAGAAGCTTATAGAACACCCAACAAGCAAGATCCCAGGAGAAACACTTCTAGACACATTATAGTAAAAATGATAGATCTGAATAATAAGGAAACAATCCTGCATGCAGCAAAAATGAAGAAGGAGCTATACTACAACGGGAAAAAAATTAGAATCACTGCAGAGCTCTCCACACAAACAATGGATACTTAAAGATGTCCTACACATAGAAAACCAATAAGACCACAATAAAGGCCAATAAATGGCATCCAAGGGAATAAAATTAGAACTCAACACTAAAAGCCACCAAAGAAAAGTCCTGTAACACATGGAGGCTAAACAACACACTGTTGAATCACCAATGCGTCATAGAAGAGATTAGAAAGGAAATGCAAATGTTCGTGATATTCAACAAAAATGAACACATAAATTACCAGCTTCTCTGGGACACAGGAAATGCAGTTCTCATAGGCAATTTTGTACCTCTGAGTTTCTACATCAACAAATTAGAGAGATCTGAAAACAACAATTTAATTAGACATCTGAACCTTCATGAAAAAGAGCAACAAAATAAACACCAATCCAGTAGATGGGAAAAAATAATTAAATTTAAATCAGAATTAAACTAATTAGAATCCAAAAAAACCTAGAAAGAATCAACACAACAAAGAGTTATTTCTTCAAAAAGTTAACAAAAATTGACAGACCCTTAGCAAACCTTATCAGAAGAAGAAGAGCACACAAGGAAATAAACAAACTCAGATATGAGAATGGAAACATCACCACAAAAACAACCAAGATCCAGAACATTATAAGGGAATACTTCTCAAAGCTTTTGCTAATAAGTTTGAGAATCTGGTAGAAATAGACCTTTTCCTAGCAAATATTGACATGACAAAACTAAACCAAAATGAGTTAAACCAACTTAACAGACCCATATCAAGCATTGAAATAGAAACATCAATAAGAGTACTCTCATCTAAGAAAAACCCTTGACCAGATGGATTTACAGTGAAATTCTACAAGGACTTCAAAGCAGAGCTCACACCAATACTCCTCCAACTTTTCAATGAAATTGAAAGAGAAAGTGCACTACTGAACTCATTCTATGAAGACATCATAACCCTCATCCCAAAACCAGGCAGGGACTCATCAAAGAAACAGAACTACAGACCCATTTCTTTGATGAACATTGATGCAAGACTTCTCAACAAAATTTTGGCCTACCGACTTCAATTCATCCAAAAAATCATACAACAAGATCAAACAGGATTCATTTCAAGGTTGAAAAGCTGGTTAAATATATGCAAATCAATTAATACAATTTATCACATCAACAAAAGCAAGGATAAGAACCACATGATTATTTCAATAAATGCAGAAAAAAAACATTTGACAAGTTCCAAAACCCCTTTATGATGAAGGTTCTGGAAAAATTAGGAATCCAGGGAACATTCCTCAAAACAATAAAGGCTGTATATGACAAACCTACAGCCAGCATTATACTTAATGGTGAAAAACTAAAGCCATTTCCTCTTAGGAACGAAACAAGGATGACCAATCTCTCCACTTCTCTTCAATTTAGTATTAGAATACCTAGCTACAGCAATAAGACAAGAGGCCATCATTAAAGGATCCAAATAGGTAAAGATCATGTAAAACTCTCCCTCTTTCCAGATGATATGATCTTATATTTAAAGATTCCCACAGAATCCACTCCCAAATCACTCATGCTCATTGAAAACTTTGGCAGAATAGCAGAGTATAATGTTAACCCTCTAAAATCAATGGCTTTACTATAAGCCAACAATGAGAATAGTGTGGCTGAAATAAGGAAAACAACTCCATTCGTAATAGCCCCACAAAAAATAAAATGACTAGGAGTTAGTTTAACTAAAGATGTAAAAATCTTTATGATGAAAACTTAAAAACCTAAAAAAGGAAATCAAAACAGAACTTAGAAAGTGGAAAAACATCCCTGTATTGGAAAGATGATCATCATGAAAATGGCAACACTTCCCTAGGCTATGTACAAATTCAATGTGATACTTATGAGTATTCCAACCTCATTCTTCAAGAAAATAGAAGAGGCAATCCAAAAATTCATATGGAACAATAAAAGACCTCGAACAACAAAAACATTCCTTAATAGAATAGTGCTGGAGGAATATCAATACCAAATTTCAAACTCTACTACAGAGCCATAATAATCAAAACAGCTTGGTATTGGTACCAGAACTGATCTCAGGACCAATGGAATAGAAGTGAAAACCCAGAAATAAACCCACAGACATATAGCTATCTAATTTTCGATAAGGGAGCTAAAAAAATAGAATGGAAGAAAGGAAGCCTCCTCAGTAAGTGGCTGGCACAATAGGTTAATTACTCATAGAAAAATAAAGTTAAATGCTTATATATCACCCTGCACCAGAATCAACTCCAAATGGTTCAAAGACCTGGAGTCACAGCAGACACCTTAGGTCTCCTTGTCACAGGTCAAAATTTTCTTAATAGAGACCCAGAAACACAACAAATCAAAGAAAGGTTGGACAAATGGGATTGCATGAAATTGCAGAGCTTCTGCATGGCAAAGAGTAAATCTAGCAAGATCAATAGAAAGCCCACGGATTGGGAGAAGATCTTCACTAGCCATACAACGGACAAGGGTTTCATATCTAAAATGTACCAGGAATTCACAAAAGTAAATCTAACAACAAATCCTCAAACAACTTCCCAATAAATAAGTGGGACTTAAAGAGAAACTTCTCTGAAGAGGAAAGAAGGATGGTCAATAGACACATGAAGAAATACTCAACTTCCCTAACCATAAAAGAAATGCAAATCTAAACAATATTGAGATACCACGTCATCCCAGTTAGAATGGCTATAATCAAGAACTCTAATAACATCAGAAGCTGGAGGGGATGTGGACAGAAGGGAACCTTACTGCATTGTTGATGGGAGTGTAAATTTGTTCAACCACTTTGGAAAGCAGTATGGATGTTCCCTAAAAGACTTCACATAGCGCTCTCCTATGATCCAGCAATCCCACTTTTGGGCACTTACCCAAATGATCACAAACATGATGATACTAAAGCTTACCAGCACAACTATGTTTATTACAGCCTTATTTACTATAGCTAAGATATGGAACCAACTCAGATGCCCCTCAGTAGATGAATGGATCAAGAAAATGTGGTATACTTACACAATCGAATTCTTGGCCTCCATCAGAAAGAATGACATTGCCCCATTTGTTAGGAAAAAATTGGAAAAAATTATATTAAGTGAAGTAAGCCAGGCCCAAAAAGTATAGGTCCCACGGTTTCCCTTATTTGCAATAACTAGTATATTTGTGAGACAAGCAAAAACGGTCAGATAAGTTGATGTTAGGTGAAATGAACCCCAAGATAAAGACAAAAATGTTTTTTTTTGTCTTGGTATTGTTTCTAGCTTATTTATAAGATGATTTATTTGTTGCTTTGTATGTCCCTCCCCCATGTTATAACCCGTTTTGACTGTATTTGATGTTGGTATAATTTGTGGAGGAGAAGGGAAAAACAAATTCTTTAAATAGGGATACAAGTGGACCCATTGTTTGGTGCATGGGTTGGTTTTGGGTGGGAGGGGATGGGAAGGGATGGGAAAGGGAAACAAAGTAGGGGGCAACAATGCTTGATAAGAAATGTAATCGTTACCTTTCTCATGTAATTGTAACCCCTCTATATGTATTTTCACAATAAAAATCATGAAATAATAAAGTAAAAATCCATGTCAATTTTTTGTGTTGTTGTTGTTGGTCGTGTGGCTTGAACTCTGGGCCTTGGCGATATCTCGCAGCTCTTCAGCTCATTGATTCCACTGAATCACTTGAGCTACATTGCCGTTTCTACTTTTCAAGTGGGTCATTGGAGATAAGAGTCTTACAGACTTTTCTGCCCAGGCTGGTTTTGAACCACCATCCTCAATCTCAGACTCCTGAGTAGCTAGGATTACAGGCATGAGCCACCAAAGCCCAGATGCAAGTCAATTTGTAAAAAGCAAGCTTATTGAAACTTCTGGCTTTTTCCAATAAACAATCTTACTTTTTAGCATTAGTTTATAACTATGAGTTATTTTTGATGTAACTGTAAAGTTTTTAATAGAAACAAACATAATTTTTACTATTGCTCAGTATCTCACAAAATCCCTTGTAATTGACTTTCCCCAAAGTCAATTATTACATACTATTACTCACTATTATTACACTCTATATTACATATAGTGTGAAGCAAAAATAGTTTGGACCATTTCATTTAAATTATTAGATGGTATTTTAGCATTATAAATTCGCATCTGTGATTTTAAAAGAAGGAAAGTATAAAAGTGTAGTGTGTCCTAATTAATGCAAAATTCATGAGTTCATACAGACAAAATTATTTTCTTTCCACTAAAGGTTTGAAGGAATACTATTGGAAATAGTGAGGCAAGAGGAGGAAGAATTCCAATCATGTCAAAGAATGTCTCTGTTATTCTGCTACCCCTTCCACTAACAAGACCTACCCGGTACCAGATGTCACAAAACTTCAAGTATCTCTCTTAGAAATCTATTTGGAAAAGTTCTAAATCACTGATTATTTATGTACTATCTGTTATATGAAACAAAATATAGACATATAACAATTGAAATAAAATGCACACATATGTTGAAGTCACCACACCTGGAAAAACAACCAACAAAGTAGAACTCCCCCAGGAACAAAAACATGTTGTGTCCGGTTGTTTTGAATCACAAAATCCTCAAATACATGTTATCCTTGAGTAGCTCCATAAAGATAACTGTCTCAGAAGTACAGTTGTGTTAATTTGTAATTAAATTCATCTAGATGAACCTAATATAGCAAATCATGTGCATGGATCAAATTGTTTAAAACAAATGTGACTGTATGTGGAGTGAGAGCTGCACATATTTAAAAGAATAAAATAAAAATCATCACATACTTAAAAAATTCAGAAATGCAACCAATAAGTCCAATAGTATCCATATTGAGACCTAAATCCTACTGATTTAACAAGAACAAAATATGCAAATAATAGAATCTGAGCCGTGTACCTGAGTGTACATAATTTTAAACTACTCCAAATTACACTTTGTAGAAGACTGAATGCGGGTTAATTAAAGGAAAAGATCAACCCATTATATAAATGACATTAAAAAAATCTCATGAAAAGAGAGAAGTAGTGGTGGTCAAAATCTTTCTAGTACAGAGAAAATTGCATGCCTATTTAGTTAGATCCAAAAAAGATCCAAGATACTCAAAGTGATTTGAAACTTTGGCAAAATAGCAGGATACAACTGTAACATTACTATAAATGTTGACTCTGGCATGGAATTAATTTCCTCTTTGATCTGACAAATGATTATATGAAAGAACAGAATTTCAAATAAATATCAAGACCTAACTAAACATATAATCAGAAAAGTCATCATGCAAGCCATATTGCAACTGGGATAAAAGAAATACCAGTTATGCTGATTCTGTATTTATTGTAAATGTTGATTTTTTCATAAATTATTTCCTTTAGCTTGCATTTTTAAAATACTGTGTTAATTATGTATATCTTGGTGACTAATTTTGGATTCCTCCTTCAATTTAGTTCTGAGTATAATGTCTAACTTCAGTTCCTAACCCAAGAAATGATGTTGATTACAAAACAAATCTAATTACCACTGTTTTATTTATTTATTTTTTGGGGGGGTCCAGTCGTGGGGCCTGAACTCTGGGCCTGGGTGCTATCTCTCAGCTCTTCAGCTCAAGGCTAAGGCTCTACCACTTGAGCCACAGCACCACTCCCGGCTTTTTTTCCTTTTGCTTATGTGGTGCTGAGGAATCAAACCCAGGGCCTCTTGCATGCAAGGCAAGCGCTCTACCACTGAGCCACCTTCCCATCCCACCACTGTTTATAATACACAAAATCTCATAAGCCTGACACCAGTAAGCATTGGTTAACATTTTGATATCGTGGTCTCATGACTGATGAGGCTTACCTGCATGAGTATAGTTGTGCCTAGATTCCTCAGCCTGAATTTATCCACTGTTAAAAAATGTTTATATCTTTATTTGTCACCCATTGGAGATTAAACCTGAGTATAAACCTAAGAAAAATGATAAGGTGAGAATTTATCTTTATAGATATAAAGTAAACAAGATTCAGCATAGAGTAACTCACTAGTTTAAAGTCAACCTATTTCTCCAAAACTTTCTAAGCATTTCCTTACAATGTGTATTATTCTCAAGGGAATGAGGAATGTGAGAAGAGGACTAACCTAGCATTATCTTTAAATGCACATAATTTGGATTTACCTCTTTATTTTGCTATAGTCATTTTTGATTTAAAAAACTGTTTGAATAATTGATTTTCAGGTCAGCTATAATATATCCTTGTTGCATATTCCAAAGTACATTCAGAAAATTCTATATAGCAATTAAGTAAAGAAAGTCCGGGCAGAAAAAATGGCATCTCTATACTATGTGACACCCAATACTTAGGTAATTCATTATGCCCCCATTTAATGAATGTGATTGTTTAAATCTTCTTCAAGTATTAATTAAAATCAATCAGTGTCCTATAAAATAATTGTGTATAATTTTATCCTAGAATCATTCAAGAACTGCCCATTCAATCATGACATACATCACATTCCATTGGTATTCATATGGATAGGAATGAGTTTCTTAGGATCTCCCACCTGCCATTTGGAGGTGGCAGGACCAGGATTCAAACTGTGGGCTCCAGCTCCCACCACTTCAACCTGAGGATAGGGAACTCACCGGTCTGTCCAAGAACATCAGCAAGACCAGTGATTAGGCAGGTACCAGTGGCTCTCAGCAGTCCTCCTTGATACTTACAAGGCTGTGATAGGAGGATCATGGTCAAAGTCACCCTAAGCAGAAAAGTCCTTGAGACCCCTGTCTAACTTCAGTGCCAACAAAGCCAGAAGTAGAGCCGTATGGCTCCAGTGGCAGAGGGCTAGCCTTGAGCAAAAGCAGCTCATGGACTGTGCCCAGATCCTGAGTTCAAGGTCCGGGACTGGCAAGAAACAGACATACACAACAATCTGTGCAGCCATCCAGCTATACAGGTCACCCTTTTGTCCCCAACTCAATTGGACAGAGTTCCCTGGGAAAGGGGCTAGAGGGCCACTGTCATCTTGACTCCGCCCATTCTGGGTGCATCACAGGATTCAGCCACACCCCCATTATTTCATGGTTCTTTCTGACCAATGGGATACAAGAATTATTGCCACGCCCACATTCCATGCTGTCTTATAGATGGACTAGGTTCTGTTAGCACACTTGGAGGCTGAGATCCACAGGGGGAAAATCCTTCCACAGGAGCAGCAGGCCCGCTGTAGGCACCCGGGCCACCAGGCAGCTCAGTGCCAGACTAAGCTGGAGCCACAGGCCCTCTCCCCCATGAGCTGTCACCACAATATGTGTGGGGATGGGAAGCAGGACATATGGGTATCTAAGAAGAAAATCTGCTTCATCCATGACCTGCCTGATGAGGTGGACTTCCAGAGTCCAGCAAGTGAGCTCCACCATGGATACAGCCAGCTATCAGCACACATCTGAACCATCGAAGAGTCCCCTTTGGTGTGTAAAGAGCAGATGTTGGTCCTGCATGAGCTGTGCTGGGAGAAAGCCGAGTGCTTGCACTGGCTGTCCCAGGAGAAGATGGAGAAGAGGAGAGTGCTGCAGGAGCTGCAGTTGCTCCCAGCAGGGGAAGGCACAGACAGCAGTCTCCAGATGCCAGCACAGGCTGAGCCCCCAACCACCAACACCGCTTCAGATGCCTCAGGGCCGGTGGTGGGTGAAATGAGGGAGGAGCAGAAAGGTTTTGAAGAATTGCAACTTGAAGACAGCATGGAAACTGCCAGAGGAGAGGTCAGGGTTCCCGAACCCATAGTGGACTCCCCCAAGAAGCATATCCTGCCAAAGATGCCCCACATCCAGATCCACCCACAGCTCCCAGGCTCAGGGGAGGAGTGCTCCCTCACTTTCTTCTGTAGACTGATGCAGATGATGACTCTCTATGTGACATACTGACTCTCAAAAGCCTTGGCAGCCACCAGAAGTAAGTGGCCAGGTGCCCTTCTCTCAGGACTCCATCTGCCAGGTGACAGGAAGTTAAACTGGGGGTCGGGTAGGGCATAGGCTGCTGGGACTTGGCCCAAACTCAAGGGACATCTAATGGCCCATTGGTGGCCAGGAAAGAGGCCCATGTTATGCTTATCACAAATAATAAATTATTTACAAAGCAAAAAAAACCTGTCCAACAAAGATTTGTTCTTCTAGTCCTGGGGCTTGAACTCAGGGCCTGGCCACTGTCCCTGAGCTCTTTTTTGATCAATGCTGGCCTTCTATCAGTTGAGCCCCACCTCTCCTTCCAACATTTTCTGTGTGGAATCGAACCCAGGGCTTCAGGCATGATCGGCGACCACTCTACCACTGAGCCACATGTTCAGCTAAGATGATTCCCCCCCCAAACCCATATGGCCATTCCTCAGATAAATAGGGCTAGGATGAATATGAAGCACAAGTCTGGTTCACAACAAAATACTCCCCCGCCCCCTCTTCCCAAACCCTTAGTTGAAGTTTCTCTTCTAACATTGAGGGATGAGAAAGGGAGAAGGGAGTCCTGAGAGAGTACCAACAACAATGGCCCCCTGAGTCCTACATCCTCTCCCACACGTGGTCCTCCAGATTCTGATCTTACCTGATTCAATGTGGAGTCTACACTGTCTCCCCACCACTGCAAGGCTCAGGATGAGCTAAATGTCAGCCCTGGCCTCAGCCCACACCCAGGGTGGAAGCTCCTAGTCCCAGACCCACTTCCACCTCTGACTGCCACGAGTTAGGCCAGACCCACCACTCACCACTATGTTGGCGGTGATGACCTCATGCATGGATTACAGGAAGACAGTCTATGGCAAAGAGCAGAAGCAGCAGGGTGAGGAGGGCAGAAGGAGGAGGGATGATTGCTGTGGGACCTTCCTTGGAGCCCTCCTATCAAGCCACAGCCATGCTGACACAAAGCATGGACAAGGCCAAGGGGTGAGACGAGATGGAGGAGCACGGGACTAAAGCAGGTACTGTTTTGTCTTGGAGCACTTGAAAATTCCAATTATATTTGGCCCATGCCAATCCCAAAGCCAACATGCAATGCCTCTCCTTGTTGTTGTTGGCCGTGAGCGCTGTCCCTGAGCTCTTTTTCTCAAGGCTGGCACTCTACCACTTGAGCCACAGGACCACTTTTGTTTTCTGACTGTTCATCAAGGATAAGAGTCTCATACATTGTCCTGCCCAGACTCGCTTGGCACCATGATCCACCAGATCTCAGCTTCCTGAATAGCAATGATGCCAGGCATGAGCCACCAGTGCCCAGTATATGATGCCTTTTGAGGCATCTTGGCAAGTCTGTAAATGAGCCCCAAAGGGCCTGGATAGAACATGACCCACTCAAGGAGCTGGGATGGGGGAAGGCTGACCTCCTAGCAATTCTGTTTCCCAAAAATTAAAGATGTCAGGTGGTATATGCATCAAAGACCTAGGCCAGCAGCCACCAGGCTTAGTGGGGAAAAAGTAGAGAATACCCAAAGATTGTAGTGTAGGAATTTCTGATTTTGTATGCATGTGGGGTGTGTGTGTGTGTGTGTGTGTGTGTGTGTGTGTGTGTGTGTGTGTGTGTGTGTGTGTGTGTGTGTGTGTGTGAGTGTGTGTGTGTGTGTGTGTGAACTCAGGGCCTAGGCTCTATCCCTGAGTTTTCTTGCTCAAGGCTAGTGCTCAGCCCCTTGAGCCACAGCCCCATTTGCTTTTCGATGGTTAACTGTAGGTAAGAGTCTCAAGGACTTTCCTGTCCAGGGTGGTTGAAGCATGATGGGGGCCCCAGGGAAGCAAGAGTAAACACAACTCGCAGGTACAATCTCTATGGTGGGCGACTCCTGCTCCCTGGTGGCCAGACGCAGAACATGCGGCCCCATGCCATCATCCTCAAGAGTTCAATTTGGGGAAGTGACCAGGGCCAAGCTGACTTTTGCTCACCCTGATTGTTGATGCCAGAGCAGGTCTGTTCCACCCTAGGCCAAGAGAGCTCCAGGAGGCCCTGCTTACCAGGGACACAAGGAAGGGAGAGGTCAGCTCCAGGCTGAGCTAAGAACCTTTGCCTACGGATACCCCAACTTGGCCTTACTTATCACCATACGACCTGTCAAAGAACAACCCCACAAAACAAAATGGGAGCTGTGCCTCCAAGTGGTAGAGCTCTAGCATTGAACCAGAGAGCTCAGGGACAGGGCCCCCAAGCTTTGAGTTCAAGCCTCCCAGCTGAACTTTCCCCATAAAACACAGGTTAGCTAAATGTGAACTAGTAGGATTTGTGAAGTGTTTAAGAATGGTGATACTGAAGAAAGCACCCTAATTCTAATGACAGCTGAACTTGTGACATACAGCTTTGTGGTGAGTCCTTCAAAAGGCACAATTTCTGGGTCCTTCCTGCATGGGGGTTTTGTGCTGAGTCCCCAAAATGGTGCTGTTTGCTGAATCATCCCAAAGGGTGCTATGTGCTGAGTCCCTGAGAAGAGTGGGCTGTCCTGGGTTTTTCAAAGGGTGCTGTGTGCTGAGTCCATCACACAACATACTGTAAGCTGAGTCCTTCAAAATGTGTGGTATGCTAATTCATTCCAAAGGGTCGTGCTATGTGCTGAGCCCTTGAGAAGAGAGGGATGAGTTGAGCTTTTTGAGTGCAGTGTGCTGAGTCCTTTACACAGGGTACTCTGTACTGTCTTTCAAATGTTGCTGTGTGCTGAGTTCTTCCACAGTGTGGTATGTGTTGAGGCCCTCAAAATTGTTCTATGTGCTGAGTTTTTTTTTGTTTTTTTGTTTGTTTGTCTTTTTGGGGTCCGGTCATTGGGCCTGAACTCTGGGCCTGGGCGCTCTCCCTCAGCTCTTCAGCTCAAGGCTAGCACTCTACCACTTGAGCCACAGTGCCACTTCTGGCTTTTTTCCTTTTTGCTTATGTGGTGCTGGGGAACCGAACCCAGTGCCACCTGCATGCAAGGCAAGTGCTCTACCACTGATCCACCTTCCCAGTCCATGTGCTGAGTTTTTGAAGGGTGCTGTGCACTGGGTGTTTTACACAGGGTGCTTCATACTCAGCCCTTCAAAGGTTGCTGTGTGGAGTATTAACATGGTGTGATGTGTGGAGTCTTAACATGATGTCCCTGGGAAACAGTGCTACGTGCTGAGTTTTTCAAAGTATGCCATGCACTGAGTCCTTTACACTGCGGGCTATGGACTCCCTCCTTCAAAAGGTGCTGTGTGCTGAGTACTCTACCCAGCGTACTGCATGTTGAGTCCTTCAAAGGGAGCTGTGTGCTGAGTCCTTTACACAGGGTGCTTTGAGCTGTTTTTGGAAGTGCGTTGTGTGCTGAGTCATCCCAGAGGGTGCTATGTTCTGAGTCCTTGAGACGTAGTTATCCCCAACAATCACACACACACAAACACAAACACACATACATGCATGAGTGTCACCATGCAACTGCTTGGTGAGTGGAGTGGAGGAGGAAGCCTCAGGGCCCAGTCAGGGCTGTGACTGTGGGTGGGGGACTGGGCCCAGGGGAGGAGGGGGCCGAGCCCAGGTGCCCACTTTGGTGGCAGCAATGGCCAGGGACCCAAGGGTTCAGGGTCATGTGTGCAACAGGGATGGGGTGGCCCAGGAGAGGACTGTGGGGCCAAGAGAGAGCAGAAAAAAGAGTTAGCATGAACACAAGCACCAGTGGAAATGGCTTCAGTGGTGGTGGCCGCCCAGATCATAGCGTGGGATGCTGAGCCTGCATGGCAGGCACTTCGCTGGACGCAGCCCCTCAGAGTCGCGGCAGCCATGGCGGCAGGGAGCACAGCAGAGCAGAGGCTACTGAGATGGAGGCATAGACGGTGGCGGAAGCCGCCTTCACAGGGCAGGAGGCCACTGAGGCGGCGGTGGTGGCTGAGGAGAAGGAGCAGAGGCTGCACACAGCCCCACCACGTGCCTGCAGATGCCTCCTCCTCCACCCAGCAGCACCGTGTTTCAAACATGGAGCTGACAGCACCAAAACTCGGAGCCTCTTGCAGGCACCTAGGGGAGATGGTGTGCCCCTGGATGGCTTGTGGCCTTGACTTGGTCCAGGCCTGTGGTCCTCAGACTCGGGGCACACACCCGGAGTTGCAGCTTCTCCCAGCAGCACATGTGAATGGCCGCCCTGCATGCCTGCACCCCACGACCCCTGCACCCTGCAACCCCCCTACTCTACCCTTCCCCTACCCGTGAGGACCAGGAACCGTTCCTCTCACCTCCCCTCTCCATCCCCCCCTGGACATCCCCTGCGCCCCACAGTCCACCCTGGCTCTGCCACAAATGCACTCCAGGGGTGGGGGGTGGATGTGGGTGTCTACCCAGGGATCCCACCCTCATCCTTAGTGGCCAGTGTTCCAGGAAAAGGGGAGCTGCAGGGATGGGTGGGGAGGGGGCACCACAGAACCCCTGGCCTGGAGCAGTGGGAGCCACATAGCCACGCATCTGCACCCTTCCCTGCTGGGAACCTGGTGGCTTTAGTCAGAGGTGGGAAGCAGCACCTCCACACCTGCCTTCTAAGGTCTTTTCCTTTTCACTGGGAGGGGGTGTTAGATGCAGAACATAGGCCCCCTTGATGTGTGAACCTTTGTCTTCTGTGCTCAGTCACCCTTTCACCTGAGGACATTCCCAGAAGAGCTCACTAGAGAGGTGAGGGCACTGGGGTCAGATAGAAGGTGGGTATTTGGCAGAGAAACACACCCCCTCTGACAAACATACACCTGGCTTGTACCCCCAAACCTGGGGGGGGGCTGACAACCCCAGTTTTCAACAGTTCTGACTGGGTGATCACATTTCCCAGCTCTGCCAACCTCTGCTAGTGTTCCCAGGCCATCTGGTCTCCTTGTCCTACCCAAGAATCTGCCAAGTCACCCAGAAGTATCTAGGCTGGAAGTAGGGAGTCCATCCATATATATAGCCTTTAGGACCCCAACAAAGTCCCCAACAACGACCCCACCCCAGGTCAGACACGTCTCTGGAGGCACCATGACCTCCTACTTTGTTTTCTGTCCAGGCTCTGAGGAGCCACCTGTCTCCAGACTCCTTCACCCAGCGTCCTAGGGTTTTGGTGAATGGGGATTCAAGGCTGGTTGTTGCCAAGGGGAAGGGTCTGGCCCTAGAAAAAGGGGGAGGCAGGGTGGTTCTGCATTATTAGAGCATTGTTCCCCTTGGGTGGGAGCCCCTGGTTCTGACAAGGGAACCCCCGTGCTCGAGCTGGTACATGCCCAGATGAGAAACCAACAAACTCAGGAGAGGCACTGCTCTGAGTCTGTATGCTTATGTGTGTGAGTGAAAGAGAGAAAGACAGAGAGACAGAGAGAAAGAGACAGAGACAGAGAAAGACACAGAGAGAGACAGAGAGAGAGAGAGAGAGAGAGAGAGAGAGAGAGAGAGAGAGAGAGAGAGAGAGAGAGAGAGAGAGAGAGAGAGAGAGAGAGAGAGAGAGATCATCTTTCTCAAGGTACAGCCTGTCTGTGCTCAGGTGAATAATCAGTTGTCAAATTCATGGATAAGTCTTCTGTCACTGGTTTGGATTTTTGTGTGTTTGTGTTCTCTCTCTCTCTCTCTCTCTCTCTCTCTCTCTCTCTCTCTCTCTCTCTCTCTCTCTCTCTCTCTCTCTCTCTCTCTCTCTCTGTGTGTTGGGATAGCAGGGAGATGAGAATAATGAAAATATATTTGTCACTGTGTCTAAAAAGAGCAAGAGCATTTTATTTGTTGTTCTTTAATCACTAATGTCCAGTATGAGCCCAGCCACAATTTTTGTATTCTCTTTCACCGTTTCATGGCTCCTTTAGGGAAGGTTTCAGTAGATGTTCCTTTCCACCTCTTTCTTCCCCTTTCCTGCAGCCCACAGTAGCTGCTGGACCTGTGTTGGTCTCCCTTAGGAGGCCTGTGTGAACTGCAGACCAGAGTGGACACCTGCCCTTCTGTCTTCAGCCAGAAGGCTCATGAGGCTACTGTGACAACAGCTGCACTCTTCCAGCCAGACAATATGCTCTGGTGTGTATAATTGGAGCTAATTCAAAGTTGGGAATGTGTCTGCCAAACATAAATAGGGAATGAGATGGGGGGGGAGTAGGGCAGTGGCTGTGAAGCTAGGAGGGTTGGGAAGTGTCAAACGGTGTGACATGGCAGATGGTTCACTGTGACCGAGAATGAGAGGGGAATCTTACCCAGGCATTGGCAGTGTCTGTGGGCATCAGGGAAGGGGGCTCCGGGCACCCAATGGTGGTGTGGATACCCTCCCGGGGCAGTGCACTGGTGGGCAGTCCTCCCTGGAGTTCTGCAGACTCCAATCTGTGCCCTCCTGGGCTGTTTCCAGCTGGGCAATGATAAGCAAGTGTGTTCCCCATGCTGGAGCCTGCTTGGGATCAGGACATGGCAGTTAGCTAGGGCTCTCTGAATGCCATTTTCTGTAACCTGCTGTAGGCTGTCTGCAAGGAAAAGGGGACCACTGACTTTGGAACCCTTTAAGTTTGATTGGGACAAGTGAAATACCAGATTTTCCAGGGTTTTTTTTTCTTGAAGCTGGCAATTTCTACTAATGCCTGGGATTCTGGATTGGTCAAATTAGATGTACCATTTCAGCCACCAAACAATGACGTTCAAAGTGGCACAAGCAGAGTTCCCAAGCCAGATGGTCTCCTGCTATGAAGGTCATGCCTTGACTACCTTTCTCCGGCAGCTGCTGATTTTCCTCCGGCTCTCTCTAGGGTGACCACTACAGTTGAGGATGTCATGGGGAGCACAGACTGTGACCTCACCATCCGCAGCAACCTGCCAGCTGTGAACAGAGACAATTCCCCAAACCTGTACTGGACTCTGGGAGATTCAGAGACCCGGGATGCCTCAAGGATCCTTTCTCTGCAACATGAAATTTGGGGGCCGGATATGGTGAACCATCCTTTCTGGCCCCAGGGAGTGGAGAAGAGGGCTCTTGAGCCGGGCATTCACTTCCCAGCAACCTTGTTCACACCAGAGTAGGGAATTGAGTTCCACAGAGCAGGTCAGTGGCTGGATAGAGATCTTTGAGAAGATAGGCATCCCAGAGACCCCGGAATCCAGTGAGTACATCATGGCTCACATCCTTGGAAACAAAACAGTTAAGTGGGTGGCACCAGGAGGGTAGGAAAGGAGAGAGAACAGTGAGAAAGCTACATCAGGCTTTGCCCCCACCAAAGATGCTTACCTGAATTGAATGGGACTTTTCTGTAGTATTGTTGTAGGCAAATGCTCATTTATTTATACAACAAACGGTTACAGTGTGTGCCAGGGCCGGAAGGGAAGGGGGCGGCATAGACAATGAAAGGTTCCAGTGCTGGTTCCACAGCACATGAAGAAATCTTGGTTTGAGTTGGATGCCGGTGCTTCACACCTGTCATCCTAGCTACTTAGGAGGCTGAGATGGGAGGATTGAGGCTTAAGGCCCAGGCAGGAAAGCTTGTAAGACTCTTATCGCCTAGTAACTACCAAAAAGAAAACGCCAGAAGTGGATGAGTGGCTCAAGCCATAGACTGTTGGCTTTGAGTAAAAAGGCTCAGGGACAACACCCATGCTCTGAGTTCAAGGCTTAGGAGTGACACAAAGAGAGGAAAGAGAAAGAGAGGAGGAAACAATGGAGGGAGAAAAGGAGGAAAGGAAGGAAGAAGGGAGCATGCAAGCTTTGGTTTGGAGTCCCTGGATCAAGGGAGCCAACCATTCACAATCTCTGTGGGGTCAGTTTAAGAGCCAAAATCCAGTATGTAGGACCAAGCCACAGACCCCTCAGTCACTTCATGACATCTAGAATCTGTATGGTCGCTGACTGCAGAGGGAAACAGTCTCGGGTAGACCATAGGGTTCAGGGTGGGTCACAGAGTTTCAATCTCCCCTGTCTCACCGAGTTTATTTTCCTGTCAGATAAGAAAGTGTCCAATGGCTAGAGAGGTATAGAGTGAAAGAGTGTCAAGAGGGGTTGTCAAGGGATAAGCATTGCAACGGACCAGCTCGGCCGGAGCACTGGGACCGATGGGACAGGGATCTCGGGATAGGTGGGCAAAGGAGTTGGCGAAGTGACAAACAGACATAGACTCAAAAGAGTTGCATCTGAGTGTATCTTTATTGAGGAGAATTAACATTTTTATACAGTGTGTGATCGTGACATAGATTTTTTGTTTATTTAAGCACGTAATCAAATTTTTAAAGGCAAAGCATTGATGAATTACATGAAAATTAATGACTATTCCACCAACTGTTTAAGCTAAGTGGTGCGAAACAAGTCTAGCATATTGTTTAATAGAATACGTCATCTATTCAGCCTTTTTTATGTTTAATAATTAACAAACCTAAGACAGGGCTGTACTTACATTATACTCTTTTTAATTTTATCCAATTAATTTCATCTTTATAAGCTCCTGTATAAGGAAATGGTTCTTGGTTGGTTCAGGAAATATGTCACTAACTTTATATTTTGTGTGAAAACACCATCTATTCCCTATAACGTAAGTTGGACTAAACTTAATCATAACTGTTGGGAGAATCTTTCTTTTTCTTATATAATCAGAGGTCCCTTCTTTTTTAGAACTCTCTAAACTACTGGGATAACTCTTTCTAACTTAGTTTAGTTTATTGATTTTGTCTGTTGGACATATCTAGAAATTTTAAGTCTCTATATTTACTATTTGTGAGCTGCAAAACCGCTTGTGAAGTTGTAGGAGTTTCTGGAGGCAACGTCACATCAGATGATAGATTGATTGGGGGATTGCCCACATTTAATCTTTGGCCTTAGTCTTTATTACTTAGAGAAGCCATCTCTATTGGACTGGAAAAATACAACATGCTCTGTTCACGGATCAATAGAAAAATAGCCAAAATGAGAATAAAGGCAACGAATGTACAGCCAAGAAGAATATAGTAAGAATAAGGGTAGAGGCTATAAAGGTGCAGCCAAGTGTATGGGAAGCCTTGAACCAACACTCCTTTCCTGGGGGCATGCTTCCTTGAAGCTCTTTGTCCAACACAATCTCTCACGCAGACTCCGCAGAAGGTGGGGTGGCACCCACTGGTCACAGAAAGATGTCCACTCAGCTGGAAATACCAGGAACCACTGGAAGTGAAGAAACTTAAGCGTTTGACCTTGTTTCTCTGGCCAGAGATTATTCATTGAACTTGCAGTCCCTTATTCTGTTGTCCATGTCAAATCAGAAGCCATTTATCCACCACAGGCAGCTTTATGGAAGTGCTCTGCCCACCTGCGCCGGCCTCTCTTTGCTGAACCCAGCTAAGGACTCATTGCAGACACATCTTCATGGCTGCTTTGCCTGCTGTGATCTCTGCTCCTTTCCAAACGCTTGCTTCGGCAGCTTTCTCTCCATTGTGCCTCTCGGACTGGGTTCCCATGGTGGTTGGATACTGAGCTGCTTGTTAGAGGAGGAAACAAGAGTTGTTGTATACAATGGCAGGTCTGAATTGGCCTGGAGGCAGGACAGACGCTCTCCCAGGTGGGACTTGTCAGGGCACAGGGCAGGCATCCTGCCACTGGGCCCTGGGACACTGTGGTGAGCAGCAGTCACACTGGAATGTCTCTTTCTCAGACAACAACGGGTTAAGTCTGACCAGATTGTCTTTTTTAGGGAATCCAGTTCTCCACCATCTCCTGGGGGATGCCTGGGGCTTGAGTCTATGCCAAGCTCCACTTCTGTCCAGAACCTTTCATTCCAAAAGTTTCAACCAAGTGTATGTGGCATGGCAAAGCATGAAGATGAAGAGGGAGGACGATCCCAGATCAGGCATGTCAGGCCATTGTAGCCATGACCTCAAATGACAACCTAGACCATCAGTGATAGAGCCTTCGACACAGCCACATGGCACTTAAAATCCTGGCACTCTGGGTTCACCATTGACGACCTGGTTGTCGTTGGCTACAGGATGCCTGTGCAGTACATCCTTGGGGAATGGGAATTTTGCTGGCTCAATCTGAAAATGACACCTGCAGTGTTCATTCCTGGACAAGAGACAGAGGTAGACATGCCACTGGCACAGGACAGCCAGGAAATGAGGGCGGGAGTCAGACCCGTGTTGCTCTGAGACTTCCTCTAGGGAACTCTAGGGCCCCGTGACTGCCACTCTCTGAGGTAGAGGTGGGTCTCTTTGCTGGCTCAGCCTTTATTCTAGAAGACAGATGTAGGATTCAGAGAGGGCCGACTGAAGGTCGAGGCTGGTTGGAAAACCAGAGGCACTGGGTTCTGAGCAGGGTTGTTTCTTTGAGGATACTCACAACCCAAGATCATTCCTGGGATGGATCAGCCCATTTCTCCTTCTCGAGAGAGAGGGACCTAGAGCCCTCCAGTCTGCATCCCATGGCTGAGAAATCTATTCATTCCCATATCCTTGGTTGGATAACTAGACCTCAACTGACTGCCCAGTGTTGAGGCAGGAAAGGGAGAGATCTTGAGTCCTTGATGAGGTCATGGTCAGTATGAGATGTTTTTTAAAATTTTTTTATTGTAAAGATACTATACAGAGGGTTACAGTTACATGAGTGAGGTAATGAGTACACTTCCTCTTGAACATTGTTACCCCCTCCATTGTTTTCCCCCTACCATCCCCTCCCTCCCTCCCTTCCCTGAGGTTCTTTTTTTTTTTTTTGATTGTGATTAAGTGATTACATAATTTCCGGAAATTCACAGTATTGTGGAATAATGATGCTCATTTAAAGTCACAAGTTCATTCTAATTTTCCTGGAGCAAATTGTCTATCACAGTCTGTAATATATAACAGTGCTCACATGTTATATACCATATATGTGATCAGCAGCATGGGGATATTTGGTAGTGGTTCAACCAGATGAGTGGGAGTTCTTTGTTTCTTAAGTCCTATTAGTTTTGTCATATCACCTAACATTTTGGATTTAGCATCCACTTATCAGGGAGACCATGTACTGTTTGTCTCTTCATTCTTGGCTTACCTCGCTCAACATGATTCCTTCTAGCTCCATCCATTTCCCTGCAAATGCCATTATTCTGTCATTTCTAATGGCTGCATAATATTCCATTGTGTATAGATACCACAATTTTTGGATCCATTCATCTGTGGTGGGGCATCTAGGTTGTTTCCATATCCTAGCTATTGCGAACAGTGCTGCAATAAACATGGAGGTGCACGTGTCCTTGTATATTGGTTCCTGTTGTTCAGGGTAGATGCCTAGAAGTGGTATGACTGGGTCGTAAGGGAGGTCAATCTTTAGCTTTCTAAGGACCCTCCAGACTGCTTTCCAAAGTGGTTGTATAAGTGTACATTCCCACCAGCAGTGTAATAGCGTTCCTCGTTCTCCACATCCCCTCCAGCATTTGTGGTTGGCTGATTTGTGGATGTGGGATATTCTGACTGGGGTAAGGTGGTGTCTCAGGGTTGTCTTTATTTGCATTTCCTTCACCACCAGAGATGATGAACATTTCCTCATGTGTTTCTTTGTTTTGGCTATTCTAGGTCTTTTGTTGTTCCATATGAATTTTTGGACTGTTTTCTGTATTTCAGTGATGTACGTCATTGGGATTTTAATAGGAATTGCATTGAATTTGTATATTAGTTTTGGAAGTATTACCATCTTTACTATATTAAGTTGGCCTATCCAGGAGCATGGGAGGTCTTTCCATTTCCTAGTGTCTTCTGCAATTTCTTTCTTTAACTGTTTATAGTTCTCAATAAATAGTTCTTTTACATCTTTGGTTAGGTTAATTCCTAAATATTTTATTTTTCGGGAGGTTATTGTGAATGGGGTTGCTCCCTTTATTTCCCTCTCTTCCTGTACATTATCAGTGTATAGGAAGGCAACTGATTTTTGTGGGTTTATTTTGTATCCTGCTATTTTGACGAAGAGAGTTATGATTTCTAAGAGATACGGGAAGGACTTTTAGGGATCGTGGAGGTATAGTATCATGTCGTCTGCAAAAAGGGATAGTTTAACTTATTCTTTCCCTATGCGGATCCCTTTAATGTCTTTTTCTTGCCTTATTGTCCGGGCTAAGGGTTCTAGGACTATATTGAAGAGGAGTGGAGACAGTGGGCATCCTTGCCTTGTTCCTGATTTTATGAGAATTGGTTGTAGCTTTTCCCCATTAAGTATAATATTGGCTATTGGTCTGTCATAAATGGCTTTTATTGTTTTTAGAAATGTTCCTTCTATTCCTATTTTCTCCAGAGCTTTTAGCATGAATGAATGTTGAATTTTGTCAAAGGCCTTTTCTGCATCTGTAGCAATAATCATGTGATTCTTGACCTTGGCTCTGTTGATATGTTGGATTACATTTATTGACTTACGTATGTTAAACCATCCCTGTGTCTCTGGGATGAAGCCTACCTGGTCATAGTGAATTATGTTTTTTATGTGTTTCTGGATTCTGTTACCTAGAATCTTGTTAAGGATCTTTGCATCTGTGTTCATTAAGGAGATTGGCCTGTAATTCTCCTTTTTGGTTGGGTCTTTGCCTGGTTTGGGAATGAGTGTGATATTGGCTTCATAGAATGAGTTTGGGATAGCTCCCTCCTTCTCTGTTTCTCTGAAGAGCTTGAGGAGTATGGGTATTAGTTCTTGTTTAAAGGTCTTATAGAATTCTGCTGTGAATCCATCTGGTCCTGGGCTTTTTTTTGTTGGAAGACTTTTGATAGCTTCCTGTATCTCATTGTAGGATATTGGCTTATTTAATTGGTTAACTTCTTCTTTGCTCAGTTTGGGCAACTTGTATTTCTCTAAAAATGCATCCATTTCTGCCCGATTTTCTTCCTTTAGAGAGTATAGCTTTTGAAAGTAGTCTGTTAGAATTGTTTGGATATCTTGGGTACGTGTGGTGATGTTTCCCGTGGCATCCCTAATCCTATTAATATGGGTTTCCTCTCTTCTTTTTTAAATTAATCTAGCCAATGGGCAATCAATTTAGTAAATTTTTTAAAGAATCACCTTTTTGTGTGGTTTATTTTGGTTATGGTTTTCTGATTTTCTAATTGGTTAATCTCTGCTTTTAATTTGGTTATCTGGCTTCGTCTAGTAGCTTTAGGTCCCATTTTTTCTTGTTTTTCTAGCTGTTTTAATTGCAACATGAGATTATTTACTTGGTCTGTCTCCATTCTCTTGATGTGGGCACTGAGGGCAATAAATTTGCCCCTCAGGACTGCTTTTGCTGTGTCCCACAAGTTTCTTTGTGAGGTGTTTTCATTTTCATTGAGTTGTAGGAAATGCTTTATTTCTTCTCTGATCTCTTCTGTTATCCAGGCATTGTTAAGGAGTGTGCTGTTCAATTTCCATGTATTAGAGAAATTTCTGTGGTATGCTTTGTTATTGAGACCTAGCTTGATTCCATTGTGGTCAAATAGGATACAGGGGATTATGTCGATCCCTTTGTATTTACTTAAGTTCCTTGCATGAACTATGATATGGTCTATTTTGGAGAAAGTTCCGTGAGCTGCTGAGAAGAATGTGTACTGTGTTGTTTTAGGGTGAAATACTCGGTAGATGTCAGTTAATTCCGCTTGAAGTATGGCCTCTCTTAATTCGGTAGCTTCTTTGCCAATCCTCTGGTTGGTAGACCTGTCCTTTGGTGAGAGTGGTGTGTTAAAGTCTCCTAGTATTATCGTATTGGGATCTATTTTATTCTGTAAGTTTGAGAGCATTTGTTTGACATATCTGGGTGCACCAATATTTGTGGCATATAAGTTGATGATGGTTATATCCTCCTCTTGGATTGTTCCCTTTATTAATATGTAGTGTCCGTCCTTGTCTTTCTGTACTGATTTTAATGAAAAGTTTATTTTGTCAGATATCAGGATAGCTACACCTGCTTTCTTACTGGGGGCGTTTGATTGGTAGATCCTTTTCCACCCCTTCACTCTGTGTTTGTTTGTATGTTTGGCTGAGAGGTGGGTCTCCTGAAGGCAACAGATGGATGGTTCTTGTTTTCTGATCCAGTCCTCAGTTCGTTTTCTTTGAATTGGCGAATTCAGCCCATTTATATTAAGAGAAAGTATAGAGAGATGCATTGTTGTCCCTGCCATTCCGTTTTCCTAAGTTTTTCTTTTTTCCTTTCCTCCTGTGCTTGCTCAGTTAGACTTTGAGTAACGCCTGTTTGGGGCAGGCCCCAGTTCCTGGTTGCTTTCTTCAGGTTGTGTCCCCCCTCTTAGAATTCTTTGTAATGCTGGCTTAATGTTTATGTATTCATTTAGTTTTTCTTTGCTATTAAAAGTTTTCAGTTCTCCATCGAATGTGAATGCTAGCTTTGCCGGGTATATTAGTCTGGGTTGGCAGTTATTGGCTCTCAGGGCTCGTATGGTGCTTTCCCAGGCTTTTCTTGCATTCATTGTTTGTGTGGAGAGATCTGCAGTGATTCTACTTTTTTTTTCCCATTGTAGTACAGGTCCTTCTTCATTTCTGCTGCATGAAGGATTGTTTCCTTATTATTCAGATCTATCATTTTTACTATAATGTGTCTAGAAGTGTTTCTCCTGGGGTCTTGCTTGTTGGGTGTTCGATAAGCTTTTTTGATGTAGTTAAAATGGTCGTTTTTGAGGTGGGGAAAATTTTCATTGATTATCTTGTTAAATAGGTGTTGCATTCCCTTGTTCTGGAATTCCTCACCTTCGTCCACTCCGATTATGCGAAGGTTAAATTTTTTAGCATTATCTGCTGGCTCTTGAATTTCCCTTTGGTTTAATTTGAGTGATTTTTCCATATCTGTCACTTTTTGGTCCAGTTGGTGTATTCTGTCTTCTGTATCTGACACTCTACCTTCCCTTTCATTCACTCTGTTGATCGTGGCTTATATTGTGGTTTGCATGGAGGAAATGGATCCCTTTATGGATTCAATGTTGGTTCTCAGAGTACTGATCTCACCTCTCAATGAGGTATGCATTACCTCTAATTTGGGGTTTATCTCACTTCTTACTGAGGTTTGTGCAGCTTCTATTTTTGCATGCATCTCTTGTTTGATACCCTGTATCTCTTTTGATAGATCATCCTTGTGCTCTTTCAATTTCTGATCAATTTCTCGCTTTATTTTTTAAGTCATTGCCTCCAGCAACCCTTGGATGTAGCTTTTGTCTTCCATTCCTGCTTTGCTCCCACTGGGGCTCTCCCCTCCGTGGCTGCTGGCTTTTGAGGTGAGCTTGCTGTCCTACATGGTGGTAAACCTTGTGATTTTTCTCTGTGATTTTCGCATGGGGGTTCAGGAGACTGCTCTTCAATTTTGTTTTGGTGTGTCTGTCTTTGCTTGGTTGCTGATTCTATATTGGTAGAGAGAGTCTGTGCCTGATCTGGGTTCTGTTGGGAGCCTATTTCCAGCTGCTATTCTGACCTACTTAGGATTCTCAGCTCTCTGCTGTAGATTGCTGGCAGTTCCCGCCTTTGGAAGGGTTGAGCAGTCTAGACCGCTTGTGTTTGCTCCTACGGGTGCTCTTTTGAAGAACAGATGCTCTGGATGCACTCTCCCAAATACTGGAGTCTGCTATGGACTCCTGATGCGTTTTTGTTTGTTTGTTTTGGGCTGGTTGTGGGCTTGAACTCTAGGTTTGGGTGCTGTCCCTCAGCTCTTCAGCTCAAGGCTGGCACCCTACCATTTGAGCCACAGCACCACTTCTGACCCTTTTTGCTTTTGTGATGCTGAGGAATCAGATCCAGAGCCTCATACTCCAAGACTATCACTCTATTTCTGAGCCACCTTAACAGTCTGAGCTCCTGCTTACTATCAGGTGCTGGCAGCCTGTGTTGCCCAATTCCCAGTCTAGTGTATATGGGTGGAGTTTTGGTGGTGTTTGTGCTTCTCTTGTCCTGGGCCTCCAGGTCTTTTGTTGTCACAGGCGTGCTTCCCGGGGAGTGTTGTTTCCTGGTTTTCTCCCCTCTGTTGAGGCGTATGCTCAGCTTTTTACTTCAGTTGGGAGGAGTTGGTCGTGTTGTTCAGGCGCTGGATCCCCGGGCCTGGTTCCGGCCCCAGCCTGGAGCGCGGCCAGTAAAGGTTGGGGGAGGGGTCTTCGCTTTTTTCTGTTCTGAAATTCTTCTTTTCCTCTCTTTCTTTTTTGTTATTTTCCACCTCTGGTTTTTCTCTGAGTGTTCATCTTTTTGTTGTTTTCTGTCTCTTGGGGAGATTAAGCGTTGGAACTCGAACTCTCTTTTTGGTTGGAGAGAGCTGTGGCGTTTCCCTACTGCCCGTCGCCATCTTGGTCCCCCCTTATACATAAGCTTTAAAATGTTGCTTCCCCCCTGTTTTTCCTTTTTTGTTTTTCTTTTTCATGGTCATGGGCCTGGGCACTGTCCCTAAGCTCTTAAGATCAAGGCTAGCACTTTACCACTTGAGCCACAGGGCCACTTCAGTTTTTCTGGCTGTTAATTGGAGGTAAGAGTGTCACAGATTTCCTGCTAAGGCTAGCTTTGAACTACCATACTCAGATCTTAGCTCCTGAGTAGCTAGGATTACAGACATCAGCTACTGGCTCCCAGCTAAAATGTTACTTATTTTAAGTTCTGTGATTTAGTTGAGGGAGTAGCATGAGTGTGTAGAAAGGTAACTTACAAATAATCTCCAAATAATTTCAGAGTTTCATTTTCATAATACTTATTGCAATGATTAATAACAGAAGCTCACAAAGTAACAGAATGATCCTTCATTTTCCCCTTCCTATAGGTATTATTGGAAGAAAATGAGTGAGATCCAAGTCTAAGACAATATGTACTTGAAATTATAAAAAATTATTTTGATGACACATAAACAACCAGATTACACAACATCATTTTCATTTTTTAAAGAAAGGAATGTCATACAGGTATATTTATTGGCAGGTTTTTTCATCTGAAAAACAAAGAAAAAAGTATCATAAAAAAGCTGATGGGAATCAGCAGCTATGTAAGTGTAATTGGAGAGTTTAAGACATGAATTTATTCAGGTAAAATAATTATTTGGGAAAGGTATCTGTTCACTGAGTTTATTCATCATTAATTTTATTCATGTATCACTTAATATATAAACACATACATGTGTGTGTGTGTGTGTGTGTGTGTGTGTGTGTGTGTGTGTGTGTGTGTGTGTGTGTGTGTGTATCAGCAGTATCCGTCCAGTGAACTGTTTGGTTAGGTAATTTCATGTTAAGTTCATCAAAAAGATGGACTTCCATAAACTTTAACAACCCTGCAACACCACTGCACATGCAAACTTAAGGGTTCACCATTGTAAGCCAGACCTGTGTTTTACCAAAGCATATACAAAGCGTATATAGTGTGTTATTTTTTCATTTAGGCTTGACACAAAATGTGTTTGTCCCTAGAAATAAATGATGGTATTATAACTACAATAATTTATTGTAAATCTTTACATTGAACACATGTTCAACATGAGTTGTTCGTTCTTTCTTTTTCATATTTTAATTTTAGGAAGTTGATTTGAGTTTTGATGTTGTGTTTGCCAGACAGGTACTCCACCACTGGAGTCACTACACCAATCCTTTTTGTTTAAGTTACTTTACTCATAGATTAGCAATTTTTGCACCTAGCCTAAAAAGCAGGGATCATAATTGCATTCCAATATCCCTACCTAGTAGGTGGATATGGGTGATACTTTCCTTCCTAGAATGTCTCAGAAGTGTGATCTTCTCAAATTCTACCACTTTAGTTAATAGTGTGTGATCCAGTTCTGCCTATCTGTAGAAGACAGAAATAAATGATTACCGGTAATTTGAGTTAATCATTGGCTAATATAGGTGATTTGATATTAAAATGTAGGGTAAGTTTAAAAGTATAATCACAGTAGTCATATTTTGCTAAGTAAATTTTGTTTCACATTAAAAACACATCTTAACCAGAATTAATGACTTATTTTGCTGTCTGTCAACTGGTATGTCATTTGGGAAACCTCATGTCTTCCATGCATGATAAAGGACTTTGAATGATCTGATGTACTGGCTCACATCTATAATCATGGTTAGCAATCAGAAATAAATAGATCACAATTTGAACATAGCCTAACCAAAAATTTAGGAAGTCCCAGCCTCAACAAACTAGTGAATCATGTTGAATCATGCCATTAATCTCAGTATCACAAGAGGCTAGGTTTCTGCCCAGTACCTGAGTCACTTAGGTAACTGGTTCACTTCGAGGCAGTCACCTCTTCTGATGCAGAAACTGGGCTAAGATTTAGCCAAAAGGAGGGAGGAGTCTGCCCCACCTTCCCAGAGTGGACCTCATAGAATGCAGTGAAAACATGCTTGCTTTCCTCCTCCAAATAGCTTGAGATGGCATGCTGCTGAGTGTACATTATTTGATTCCAGTGATCTGTGGTAGAGATGTAAGGAAACATTAAACTAAATTTCATATTTGCCCATTGAGCTACTCTTCCCAGCTTGTGAGTTCAATTCAGCAAGTGTTCATTATTTGAGAGTTGAGAATACTGGGGTAGGGGAGAGAGGGAGGTTTAGTGAAGGAGAGGAGAGATTGGTAGAGAGAGGGAGAGAGGAGAGATGGGGAGAGAAAAGAAAGGAAGGAAGGAATGAACAAACGAACAAAGGAACAAAGAAGGAAGGAAAGAAAGAAAGAAGGAAGGAAGGAAGGAAGGAAGGAAGGAAGAAAGGAAGGAAGGAAGGAAGAAATGATTGAGAATGAATGGTTTGGAGTCAGGAATTACATGGCAGAGGTACTACTTGTATTTGGTATTAGGTCTGCCCCAGGCCATGCAGACCCTATGCAGACACCTCCCCACTTCTTTGCTAAGTTTCCACCCTTTATGTGTTACCTAGTTATCTGGGACTCCTGAAGGCAGCCACCTCACCCCTCCCCCCCATTAAGTCACAACCTGGTCAGCTACTGGTCACACTTTCCATCTGACCAGAGGAGAGTCCCAGGCCCCGAGGTCACATCCAGATCCAATGTGGTCAGACTTTTCCCCAACCTGGGCATACCTCATCTGGTCTTTGGCTTAGATACGACTTGGCCCTAGGTTGGGTCACCAACACCCCCCCCCTTTTCTACATGCCTCTCCACCATGTATGGCATGGGCAGCAGTTCAGTAAATAAACTACTTTAGGGGCTGGGAAAGTGGCTCAGTGGTAGAGCACTTGCCTTGCATGCATGGGGCCCTGGGTTCGATTCCTCAGCACCAAATAAGCAAAAAGAAAAAAGCTGGAAGTGGCACTGTGGCTCAAGTGGTAGAGCTAACCTTGAGCTGAAGAGCTGAGGGACAGCGCCCAGGCCCAGAGTTCAGGCCCCACAACTGGACCAAAAATAAATCAATACATAAAAATAAACTAATTTACCTGACTGAATACCATGTGTTGTTTTCTTCATTGGCTACCTAATGAAACTTACCTAATTAATATACCTTACACTTCACAGTTTCTAGTTATGAATCCAAGGATATTTTTCTGACACATTTGAGTTCAGTATCTACAAAACATATGTACTAACTCATCATTTACCAGTATAAATCTGCCTGAAATCTTTTTTTTTTCAATTTTTTAAATTGTGAAAATAACGTACAGAGAAGTTACAATTACATGAGCAAGATAATGAGTACATTTCTTATGAAACATTGTTGCCTCCTCCTTTGTTTCCCCTTCCCATCCCTTCCCATCTCCCACCTCCCACGCCAAAATTGTAAAGTTCGTTTTTTGACATAATGTGTTGTACATCTCATTGTTGCAATGAGTCCACCTGTATCCTTATATGAAGAATTTGTATTTTCCCTTTCCCTCTACAAAGTGTACCAACATCTGAATCTTTAATAGCAGCATAATTAACCTTAAAGTTTATTTTGTTTGGTTTGCTTTCTTTTCTTTTTTTGCTTAAAGTAATCAAAGATTTGCTGGGCCAATCTGAAAAGATCTCTGCCTTCATACTTTCTAATCACCCTGGGCTATGTGATACCTGCTCAGATGATGGGATTTGAAATTCTGGAAAGCAGATGCACATCATAAGGCCCTATGGCTTTGGAATTTCCCACATTCTTTTTTAAATGTAATTGTTACTCAGGTGTGTACAGTGAGTTTACCATTTCACAAAACATGTAATGTGTACATTTTTCTTGTAGGCAATGCTATCCTTTCCTTAGCTTTCTCCCAGTTTCTGTTTTTTTGTTGTTGTTGTTTTTGATTGTTTTTGTTTTTGTGCCTGACTTGCAGCTTGAACTCAGAATTGGGTGCTGCCCTTGAGGTTTTGTAATCAAGGCTACTCTACCTCTGGAGCCCCGGTTCCCTTTATGGATTTTTGATTGTTAATTGGAGAGAAGGGTCTTACAGATTTTCTCACTGGAGCTGGCTTTGAACTGTGATCATCAGCCTCCTGAGTAGCTCGGATTATAGGCCTGAATTCCCAGTGTCCAGCTACTGAAGTGTTGGTTGCATGCTTCCCTGGTTGTGTTACAATTTTCCTCGACTCTTGCACTAATACTGAATATTGCCTGGCTCAAATCTGAACTGGTGGAAATGCTTGTATTTTGAGGAAGGCAGGAATAGGAAACTATAGGCTATAGGGACATATACGCTAATCAAATTATTTGGAACATGGCATAAAGACAAGTAAGTTTACTGCCAGTTGACTTTGTCCTGTCTTTACTGTTAATTCTGCATGGCCTGTGAATGAAGTCAGACATACCCAAATGGCCACTGGCAGAAAGAAGTTCACTCGTCCTGTTCTAAAAACAAAACAAAAAACAACCAAAAAGTACTACGTATGAGTGTAGCAATGTCCTCCAATTAGAGACCAGTCTGCCCTAGTTTATGAAAAAAATGTCTTTTGTTCAAGTGCTGCTACTTTTTCTAACTACAAATATAATTAAATCTGCAGTAGTCTGTAGAATTGTATACCACAGCTTTCATTTTAGTTCACAAGAAATTCAGACATTAGATGCTGGCAAAATTGATTAACTACTTGTAGAAAACTAAAGCTAGATCCTTATATATCACCCTGCACCAGAATCAATTCCAAATGGATCAAAGACGTCAGAGTCAAAGCAAACACTCTGAAAACATTACAGGATGGAATAGGAGAAACTCTAGGTCTCCTTGGCACAGGCCAAAATTTTCTTAATAGAGACCTGGAAACACAACAAATCAAAGAAAGGTTGGACAATTGGGATTGCATGAAATTGGAGAGCTTCTGCATGGCAAAGGATTTAGCTAGTAAGATCAATAGAAAGCCCACGGGTTGGGAGATCTTCACTAGCCATACAACAAACAAGGGTCTCATATCTAAAATATACCTGGAACTCAAAAAATTAAATCCCCCAACAACAGATCCTCAAAGAAACAACTGCCTCATAAATAAGTGGGCTAAAGACTTAAAGAGAAACTTCTCTGAAGAGGAAAGAAGCATGGCCAATAGACACATGAAGAAATGCTCAACCTCCCTAGCCAAAAAAGAAATGCAAATTCAAACAACATTGAGACACCACCTCACCCCAGTTAGAATGGCAAAAATCAAGAACTCTAAATAACAACAGATGCTGGAGGGAATGTGGAGAGAAGGGAACCTTACTGCATTGTTGGTGGGAGTGTAAACTTGTTCAACCACTTTGGAAAGTAGTATGGAGGTTCCTCAAAAGACTCCACATAGAGCTCCCCTATGACCCAGCAATCCCACTTTTGGGCATTTACCCAAATGTTTACAAACAAGATCACACTAAAGCTACCAGTACGACAATTTATTGCAGCATTATTTACCATGGTTAAGATATGGAACCAACCCAGATGCCCCTCAATAGATGAATGGATCAAGAAAGTGTGGTATATATACACAATGGAATTCTTTGCCTCCATCAGAAAGAATGACATTGCCCCATTTGTTAGGAAATGGAAAGACTTAGAAAAAAATTATATTAAGTGAAGTAAGCCAGGCCCAAAGAAATATAGGTCCCATGTTTTCCCTTTTTTGCAGTAACTAGTATATGTTTGAGTCAAGCAGAAAAGGTCAGATAATTTGATGTTAGGGAAATGAACCCTAAGATATGTATTCAAATGTTTTTTTTCTTTCATGCGATTTTTTTCTAACACATTTATTTATAAGATTATTTCTTTGTTGCTTTGCATGTCCCTCCCCCACGGCTTTACCCCTGCTTTCACTGTATTTGATGTTGGTAAAATTTGTATAGGGGAAGGGCAAAAACAAATCGTTTAAATAGGGATACAGGTGGACCCATTGCAACAATGATATATACAAGTTGTTATGTCGAAAATGAACTTTATAACTTTGGTTGGGGGGAGGATTAGGTGGGAGGATTGAGGGAGGATGGGAAGGGATGGTAAGGGGAAACAGAGGAGGCTACAATGCTTGATACGAAATGTTCTCATTATCTTGCCCATGTAGTTGTAATCCCTCTGTACTGTATTTTCACAATAAAAAAATTCAGACATTAAAATGCTTTTTTTTGTCAGTTGTGGGGCTTGAACTCAGGACCTGGACACTGTCTCTGAGATTCTGAGCTCAAGTTAGTTAGCACTCTATCAATTGAGCCACAAAGCCACATTTGCTTTTTCAGTAATTAATTGGAGATTAGAGTCTTATGGGGACTTTTCTTCCTGGGCTGTCTTTAAACTGTGATCCTCATATCTCAGAATCATGAGTAGCTGGGATTACAGGCATGAGACACTGGCTCCTGGCTTCAAATAGTCATTTTTAAAATGATGAACTGCTTGGTGCCTCTGGCTCACATATATAATCCTAGCTATAGGTAGGATTACAGGTATAAGAAACAAGAACTACGTGTGTTGTTTATGATGGTTTGTATTAGCATGTTTTAATACTGTTTGTTTCTTATACTACATTGCTCTTATTTTTATTTTCACCTAGGTGGGGGTTATAGGTGCTGCCAGTGTTGAACCTTCTTTGGTTGAGATGGAGCCATATGGAAGTTCTTGCCTAGTATGGCATGAAATTGAAGTCCTCCTGCTCTCAGCTCCCCATGGACATGAGATGATAGATGTATTCCATTACGCATAGCTAGGTTTTGGGAGCATTGAAGGTAAAACTACACTGGTCTGAAACTGATGTCCCAAATAGCTAGCTTTACAGGCAAAACCTTGTATTCCGTTTCACTTTGAAGAATTGTAGGTACATACTTAGAGAGTACAATGATAGCACACTACATGTTTAATATATTAAATAGTCAATATAATTAGTAGGTTTATCTCCTAAAACATTGAAGCTAATGAATTTGGTAACCTGACTCTGCTAGTTATTTTGGAATATACCATAAACATGAATAAACTGATAATGTGCAGTAGAAGATTGGAAGTTGATAGAGATCGAGACAAATTAGACTATATTTAGTAAATATATATTTATCTATTGCTGCTCTGAAGAACATTATCATATATTCACGATGACAATACCACCACATATCCATCATGACAATAATTTTCCTGCAGTGTAGAATGTTCCATTTCATAATCTGCCATCGTTTATCTTTTTTACATTCTCCTAATAAGTATGAATGTTTTCCAGTTTATTATAATGTTTTGAAATTATTATATGATGGATTAAAAAATTTGGAGAGTCTACTGAAATTATCTCATTTTGTCTGGTTTTGTGATGCTAAATCATTAAGAACACAGATTCCTGAAAGTTATGCTAGCAGACTATATCACTAAATTGTATTCTAAGTATATCTTATTATTGTATTTTGATATAGGTTTTTACTGTTGCTGTTTTATGATATAGAATGTTATGAAGCTGGACTGAAACTTGCAACCCCACTGCCGCCAGTAACAGTTTTATCACCAGGTTCTGGAGGCTCATAATTAGAACTCTAGCTAATCAGGAGGTTGAGACCTGAGATTTAGTTCAGACAGCCTGAGCAGGAAATTTTATGAGTCTCTCCTCTCCAGTTCACTACAGAAAACTTGCAGTGGAACTGTGGCACAATTGTTAGAGCACTACACTCAAGGGAATGATGCTCGGGAATGTCATATAGCCCTTGAGTTCAAGTCCTAAAACACACATATGCACAAACACACATTCACATACATTCACACACCCTCCCACACACATGTACACACACAGATTCGCAGGCAATGTTATATCTTAAATTCTTATCCGGAGATTAGACAACAGCCCACTTATTTGTGAAAGTTTTTCCTGATTATTTTGAATGAGGAGGATAGTTCGTGGGACACAGATGACAAGACTTTAGTGAGGAATACTTTATAAACGACTAGCTTATAAAAAGGACAGGAAAATAGCTTTTATCTTTAAATCTTACATTCCTTCAACTATTGTATTTTGAATTATGAGAAGACAATGCAGCACCTCTTCCCTTCTCCCCCTCACCTCTGTCATAAGATATGAGAAAATTATCAAGAATAGTCTTTTATCTTACAAGAATGAACACCCATAAAAATGTCTGACTATAGGTGTAAGGTTTGTTTTTCAATACTTGTACGATTTTCCACATGACAGCACACACGGGCTTCAAGAGCAAACAGAAGATTAGGAAATAAAAACCTAACAATGTCCTAAGAAGTAGATGTCAAAAATACATCCAAGAATCAAATGGCAGGCTGAGAAGGCCCTGAGAGGCAAAATGATTTGTGAAGGATGAAAGGAATAGTGACAAATAAGGCATGGGTCTGACCTAGGAAGGGTTCCTTGTGGCTGAGATCATGCTGGCTTGTAGGCCTAGCTGAGGATGTTTGGATTTGATCATGTCCACATGTGTACAGAGTGATGTTGGAGGGGAGATTTCAGCCTCCAGGTTGTCTTTGGAATGTTCTTATGTGAGCAAGCAACTCTGATCATTGGGCTCTGAGAGATGACACTGCCTCCCTTACAATGGAATAGAATATGGAACTCTGAGAGACAGGCAACTGTAACCGACAGTCAGCTCAAGCCAGCTCACGTGGCCTGTAGCTCGGGAACAAGAAAGATGTTCCTGTGTTGTTTTCAAAGTTCAAGAGACTCAGGTCTCAGGCATGAGTGGTATGAGTGCTGCACTCGATGATACAGACATTGGATCAGTGCCAAACCATGAATCCAATGTCTCAGGCCTTTTTATAAAATAAACCAAGGGAATCACAAGGCAACTCAGGCCAGGTGTAAGTATGACAGGAAACCTATTTAATCTCATCCTAGCCTACAGTACAACCTTCTTCTTGTGTGCTTTTATATGTGTATACTGAGAAAAATTTACTATGCACTTTTCAATCCACTCTGTTACTCACTTTGAAGTGTACTCCATTTTCCATGTTTCAAAGATCCACTCTTTTTACCACCTCAGTGTGACAATGAGTCAGCCCAAAACCTGAATGTGCCTTATAATATATGCAGCTTGGATTCAGGCTTGTTGTAAATGTTGGCAATGGACCTGTTCCCTGCCTACCAGAAAGGTGATTTCTTCTGTGTTGGAAACTTCCTCCACCACTATAGAGAATTGGGAACAATGGAGCAGTTGCTGGATATTCTGTTTAAAAAATGAGTGTTCTTCTTTCAAACCCAGGGCTGATGATACCCCCCCCCCCGGCAGATTATTGGAATACTTGATACTTCTCTGAAACTGTTTCACTGAGGTCTTATCACAGGAAATTGGCTTGAGACAAAGAAGTGCACTCCAAGTTAATTCTTTAGGACTGGGCTGCCAGAATATTTCATTTGCCTCAGGAGCTAGTGGAGCCTTAGCAGTTTGCTTGCTGAGAGACTAGGATTAAAGAAATGAGTCAGCCCCACCCAAAGTCCACCCTCACCTAGGAAATCACTATCTTGTAGGCCTTTGAGGGAATATAGAAAGAAGCAAGGATGCAACTTGAATTTGGGGCCTGAGTGCTGTCCCATTCCTAGCACTCTACCATTTGAGCCCCAGTTCCAGGTCTGGCCTTGGACTGGTTACTTGAAGATAAGTGTCTTTAGAATTTTACAAACTAGACTGGGTTCAAACTGTGATCCTCAGATCTCACCCTCCTGATTAGTAGGATTAGAGGCATGAGCCATTGTGCACTTATTTGGACAGATGCATATAAACATCCTCACAGAATTTCCTTGAAATTGTATAGACATACCTCCACTTTTTGTCTGTCATGTTTACATTGCCATTTGGGACTTAGCCAGTCCCATGTGTGTCCTGTTAGTTCAGAAAAGGAGAAGCATAGAGTTAGCATCCTCCTCCCCTTCCATTGGTATAGATCCTTCTACTGTAACTGGGAGGAAGATGAAAAAGATGAAGAAGTAAGTGGATGTTGGCACAAAGATAAGTTCAGTCCTTGAAAACTGGGTATCTTTGAGGTTTCTGAATCAAAGTCAACTTTCTTCTTTGCACACCAGTTGTGATTTTTACCAGGGGGTTGAGGCTTGCCACTTCAGTGGATAGCAGATTACACAGTTGTGGATGTGTTTGTGGTTTTGGACTCTCATGGATGACAAGGAGGACTGTGTATAACAAGTCAGATTCAGTGGGGAAACAACTTTCTCTTCCTAGCACATGCAGAATTATAGAGGATTGTATTTGAGAAATTCCTAGAAGTGGGTTGTGAGGAACATCCTGCTTGCAGGAGTCTCTTCCCACTTCCCAAAATGCACGTCCTGCCAGAAAAATGCTTTAGTACAAGGCTCAGGATGGGGAGGGCGGGCTCTCATTTTCCTTATCACCAATATGCCCACAGCATGATTTGTTCCATCTTCCCTATGAGGATGCTCTTCTGCCCTGATGATTTCTATGACCACAAGAACCAAGAAACCCTGAAAGAACTTACACAGTATGTCAAGCTAAACATGCCCTCTTCAGACTTGCTCTTCTGCTTATATATTCTTCTGGAGCTTACAAATTCAGATGGAGGAATGCATGACCCATGAGACCAAGAAAAAGAGGGAGAAGTCCTTGTTTACATGCCTTAGAGCTGGTGAGTAGGAATGGAACCTGTGTCTCTAGAGATGTGCATGATTGGTCAAGAGCCTTTAGTACACCCTAGCTTGGCAAAATATCCTTTTATGGATATTCTTTAGATAATATCTGTTCTCCTTTTGAAAGAACTTGGAAGCAGCCACTCATTAGAAACACCCTAACTTGGGGGGGGTGTTCCAGGAAGATGGCGGAGGAGAAGCTGGAATCTAAGCAAGCTCTCCCATAGAAAGCAGTTTTAGAGTTCCAGTGAACAGTCTTAAGCCAGAGAATTACACCAAGTGTGCCATCACAGGACAGAGAGTTAGGCCAGAGAGGGGAAACCCAGGCAAGGAGACACTTCTGAGCTCTTGCCAGCAGCTGCCGCGGCAGCGGCAGCTGTGGAGGTGGCGGCGGGTGAGCACAGGAGCCATACCTGAGCCACAGAGAGTCTGGGATGAAGAAGCCAGACGCAGCAGGTGAGCGGATTCTACTCAACACCAGCAAGAACTGACAAGGAGTGGACATCTTCATCCTGCAGTTTGCAGACCAGAGACAACCCAGGAACCAAGACTCGGCATGAGTAGAAGCCTGACATCTTCACTCCTTCTCAGGGAGCAGAGGAGGGAAGGCCACCCCTACTCCCAGCACCAGAGATCTCCATCTTGGATACCGACAAAGCTCAGTGGAGCTGCTAGCTCCAACTCAGGCATTGGAAGAAATCTAGAGTCATTTAGCAGGTCACAAGAACCTAACTTGAACTGCCAGACTCAGCTCCACCCAGGGAAAAGTCACACAGCTCGGGCACCAGCCCTAGGAGTGACTTTCTTCACTGGGTAATCAGAGCCAGAGGCTGCCCCTTCCTCTAGCAGCCTCAACAATCAATTGAAATTCAGTAAACAGAAACCCTGAGAATGGCTCCAGGCTGGGCTCTGTGAGTTTTTCAAAAACTAGCCCCCGGGAAAAGCTACTGTCTGTTGAAAGGCCTCAACTCTACCCAGAACCTAGCCTCATCACTGCATCCCCCTCTTTTGTGATACTCGAAGTAGATCTGCCTCCAAATGAACTAACCTGGGAGGAGGATCGCCAAATCCTGGGTAAAGCAGAGCATTTGTCTGCCTGTTCGAACAAACTGACTTAAGAAACCAACCAAGCCACAGGACCACAAGCAGACCAGAGACTCCAACAAAAGGCTGGCTACAGACACAAGGGAGATACAGGATTTTTCCCACCCCTCCCAAAAAAAATCAAAGAACTTTTCTTCTTCTTCTTCTTCTTCTTCTCTTCTTCTTCTTCTTCTTCTTCTTCTTCTTCTTCTTCTTCTTCTTCTTCTTCTTCTTCTTCTTCTTCTTCTTCTTCTTCTTCTTCTTCTTCTTCTTCTTCTTCTTCTTTAAAAAAATTTTTTTTGGTACCTTATATAAATTTTTTTTTTCTTTTCCAAAACTTTTTTTAATCCTTAATTTTTGCCTTTTTTGAAAAAAAATTGTTTTCCAGAAATTTTTTTTCCTCTTATAATTTTTATTTTAGGGATACGTGAGTGTGCGTTTTTCTTTCTTTTTTTGTTTTCTTTCTCTCTTTTTTCTATTTTAATTATCTCTTTCTTTTTTGTTTACCTCCACTGAACTTCTCATCTTTTTTCTTCTTTTCTTATCCTTTTCACGTTCTCTTCTCTTTCGTTCTTCTTTATGTGACTTAATTCTTGTCCTGCACATCCTCAGATAAACCCTTAGTTGACTATTAGACCTTATCCCCCATTGTGTACACACTTAATCCAGAAATTTATCACTCAATTCAAAACCTCTAAGACTTAAATTCCTTAATAGCAGTACTACCTCTTTATACCTATATAATATTTTAAGCATTTTTATTTTTAGGTTTTTCACATCTCCTTTATGTCCCTCCCCTTCTCTCAATATATTCACCTTCTTCTCTAAATAGATAGTTATCGGATCTACATAATTTTATTAATTTTTACTTTTCTATTTCTTCTGGTCTCTTTTCTTTTCTCTTTCCCTTTCTTCTTTTTTTCTCCCTCTCTATTTTCATCCTACCCTACCTATTTCCTGCTTTGAGATTAGGACTTAGTAAACTCTCTCTGAGCCTCCCCACATCAATCTATTCCTAATTTTTATCCATATCTCTCCCTAACCCTAATAATTTCTGGTCTTCCAAATTCTTCTTTGCAGTTCGTAGCCCATTAATGTATAGTTGTTTGATGTTGAATAGATGTATCTGTTGAACTAGATTGTATCTGTAGACTATTGAGTGTACAAATTCAGACTTTGGTTGATGCTTGCCTTAAGATAGTGTTCTAGCACAAAACTGGTGCTATTTTCATCTCAAATGGGCAGAGTAAGCCGGAAAAACACAAAAAAATGGCAAATCCGGGTATCTCAATTCCCAATCTTGATAATCAGGGGACAGAACAGATAATGAATAATCCAGAGGACAATTTCTAAATAGCTCTACAAACACTGCTGGCAAACATGATAAAGGAAAAGATTGAAAACATAATAAAGGAAAAGATTGAAAACATAAAAAGGACTCTGTATGAGCGTGATAGGGAGACAGAGGAGGCAATCCAAAAGTTTATACAGGAATATCACAAGCATGAGGAAGCTACTCAAAAATTGATAAAGGATTTGCGTGAGCAGCTTGAGAATACTCAAAGAGAAAGGCAGGAATGGTGTGAGCAGGCTGAGAACACTCAAAGAGAACTACAGGACTCCCACGAACGGGAGGAAGCTAATCAAAGTGTAATGCAGGAATTGAGAGAGCAGGAAGAGAATACACAAAGATCACTAAAGGCATTCATGGAATCCATTAACAAAGAGCTGAAGGAAGTCAGGGAGACCACAAAGGGAATGCTGAATGGAGCCCAACAGAAGGAATGGGAGTACAAGGAAATCATAAGCAATCAACTAAGTGATTTGAGAATAAACACTGAACACCAAATTAAGGAAGTAAAGAACTTCATACAAGATCTAAAACAAAGCTTCAACAAAGAATTTGAAGCCATCAAAGCTGACCAATTAGAAGGAAAAGAGATAAAAAACAAAGTAGAAAGCTTTGACAGCAGGTTAGACCATGCAGAAGATCGAATCTCGGGGATTGAAAACAGCCTAGATATTATAGAGAAAGAACATACAACCATCCAAGACAAGTCCAATAAATATGACAGATCTATCCAACACTTGGAAGACACCATCAGAAGGCCTAATCTAAGGATAATGGGTGTAGAGGAGCACCTAGAAACAGAAGTTAATGGTCTAGGAAATTTGTTTAACAGGATCCTAGCAGAGAACTTCCCAAACATGCAAAAAGATAGGCCTATTCAGATACAAGAAGCTTTTTGAACTCCAAATAGAATAGGACATCCCACCGTCACATTATAATCCACACAGGAACAACTCAGACCATGGAAAAGATCCTTAAAGCTGTCAAGGAGAAAACATTAATCACCTATAAAGGGAAACCAATTAGAATCACCTCAGATTTCTCAGCAGAGACAATCAAAGCAAGAAGAGCCTGGAATGATGTATGCCATGCCCTAAAAACAAACAACTATCAACCAAGAATACTGTACCCAGCTAAACTCTCCTTCATAACTGAAGGCCAAATAAAAACCTTCCATAGCAAAGAAAAATGGAAACAATACATCACCACCAAACCAGCCCTACAAAAGATTCTTAAAGATGTCCTATACATAGAAAACCAACAAGACCACAATAAAGGCCAAGAAACTGCACCCAAACTGAGAATCCAAGAACGATAGGAAGAACCTAGTTTTTGCAGGCGCCAAGAAGGTGGATAACATGGCAGGAACCCCCAAATACCTCTCAGTCCTTTCTATCATCATTAACGGACTGAACTCTCCAATTAAACGACATAGACCAACTAATTGGATTAAAAAACAAGACCCTTCTATCTGCTACCTTCCGGAGTCACATCTTGCCCATAAAAACAAACACATTTTCAATGTTAAAGGCTGGAATAAAATCTACCAAGCAAATGGACCCCATAAACAGGCCGGAGTTGCAATCCTAATATCAGATAAAATAGACTTCAAATTAAAATTCGTGAGAAGAGATAAAGAAGGTCGCTACATACAAATTAAAGGATCTCTCCTTCAGGAGGATATTACAATTCTAATATCTATTCGACAAACAATGGAGCACCCAAATTTACCAAAGAAACACTACTTTCCCTCAAATGCCATATAGATCCAAAGACATTAATTGTTGGGGATTTTAACACACCACTCTCCCCACTAGACAGATCAACTGGGCAAAAACTCAACAGAGAAACCGCAGATCTAAACAGCTGCATAGATCAACTAGACTTAACAGACATTTACCGAACATTTCACCCAGCAGCATCAGAATACACGTTTTTCTCAGCAGCACATGGAATATTTTCCAAAATAGACCACATTTTAGGCCACAAAGCAAACCTGTCTAAATTCAGAAACATTGAAGTTATACCTTGCATTCTCTCTGACCACAAGGGAATAAAATTAGAACTCAACACCAAAAGCCACCAAAGAAAGTCCGGTATCACATGGAGGCTGAACAACACAATGCTGAACCACGAGTGGGTCATGGAAGAGATTAGAAAGGAAATTCAAATGTTCATGCTATTCAACAAAAATGAACATACAAACTACCAGCTCCTCTGGGACACAGCAAAGGCAGTACTCATAGGCAAGTTTATAGCTCTGAGCTCCTACATCAAAAATTGGAGAGATCTGAAACCAACAATTTAATGACACATCTAAACCTCCTTGAAAAAGAGCAGCAAGGTAAACTCAAATCCAGTAGACAGAAAGAAATAATTAAAATTAAATCAGAATTAAATGAATTAGAATCCACAAAAACTATAGAAAGTATCAACAAAACAAAGAGTTGGTTCTTCGAAAAACTTAACAAAATTGACAGACCCTTAGCACATCTTATAAGAAAAAGACGAGCACACACCCAAATAAATAAACTCAGAGATGAGTATGGAAACATCACCATGAGAACAACCAAGATTCAGAACATTATAAGGGAATACTTCTCAAAACTTTATGCTAATAAGTTTGAGAACTTGACAGAAATGGACCTTTTCTCTAGCAAATATTGACATGCCAAAACTAAACCAACATGAGTTAAACCAGCTTAACAGGCCCATATGAAGCATTGAAATAGAAACAGCAATAAGAGACCTTCCAGCTAAGAAAAGTCCAGGACCAGATGGTTTTACAACGGAATTCAACAAGGCTTTCAAAGCAGAGCTCACACGAATACTCCTTCAACTCGTCAATGAAATTGAAAAAGATTTCAAAAGATCCCCAAACCAGGCAGGGACTCATCAAAGAAAGAGAACTATAGACCCATTTCTTTGATGAACATTGATGCAAAATTTCTCAACAAATTTTGTCCAATCAACTTCAATAATTCATCCAAAAAATCATACACCACGAGCAAACAGGATTCATTTCAGGGATGGAAAGCTGGTTCAATATACGCAAATCAATTAATAATATTCATCACATCAACAGCAGCAAGAACAAGAACCACATGGTTATCTCAATAGATGCAAAAAAAGCATGCGACAAGATTCAACATCCTTTTGTGATGAAGATTTTGGAAAAATTAGGAATCCAGGGAACATTCCTCAATACAATAAAGGCTGTATATGACAAACCTACAGCCAGCATTATACTCAATTGTGAAAAACTAAAGCCATTTCCTCTTAACTCAGGAACAAGACAAGGATGCCCACTCTCTCCACTTCTCTTCAATCTAGTATTAGAATGCCTAGCTACAGCAATAAGACAAGATGCAGACATGAAGGGGATTCAAATAGGGAAAGAAGAAATAAAACTCTCCCTCTTTGCAGATGACATGATCTTGTATTTAAAGAATCCCATAGACTCCACTCCCTAATTATTCAAGCTGATTCAAAACTTTGGCAAAGTAGCAGGGTATAAAATTAACCCCCCAAAATCAATGGCTTTTCTGTATGCCAACAATCAGAACAGGGTGGCTGAAATTAGGAAAACAACTCCATTTGTAATAGCCCCTCAAAAAATAAAATACCTAGGAATTAACTGAACCCAAGAAGTGAAGGACCTTTATGATGAAAACTTAAAAATCTTGAAAAAGGAAATCAAAACAGAAAATAGCAAATGTCAAAACCTTCCATGCTCCTGGATTGGAATGATCAACTTTGTGAAAATGGCAATACTTCCCATGGCTATCTACAAATTCAACGTGATACCTATCAAAATTCCAATCCAAAAATTCATATGGAACAATAAAAGACCCCGAATAGCAAAAACGCTCCTCAACGGAAATAACACTGCTGGAGGAATATCAATACCAAATTTCAAACTCTAGTATAAAGCCATAGGAATAAAAACAGCTTGGTACTGACATAAGAACAGACTTCAGGACCAATGGAATAGAATTGAAAACCCAGAAATGAACCTACAGACCTATAGCCAACTAATCTTTGATAAGGGAGTTAAAATAATAGAATGGAATAAAGACAGCCTCTTCAGTAAACGTTGCTGGCAAAATTGATTAACTACTTGTAGAAAACCAAATCTAGATCTTTATATATCACCCTGCACCAGAATGAACTCCAAATGGATCAAAGACGTCAGAGTCAAAACAGACACTCTGAAAACATTACAGGATGGAATTGGAGAAACCCTAGGTTTCTTGCCTCAAGCCAATATTTTCTTAATAGAGACTCGGAAATACAAGAAATTAAGAAAGGTTGGACAAATGGGATGGCATGAAGTTGCAGAGCTTCTGCATGGCAAAGGACATAGCTTGCAAGATGAATAGAAAACCCACGGATTGGGAGAAGATCTTCACTAGCCATACAACGCACAAGGGTCTCATATCTAAAATATACTTGGAACTCAAAAAATTAAATCCCCCAACAACAAATCCTCAAAGAAATAAATGCCCAATAAATAAGTGGGCTAAAGACTTAAAGAGAAACTTCTCTGAAGAGGAAAGAAGGATGGCCAATAGACACATGAAGAAATGTTCAACCTCCCTAGCCATAAAATAAATGCAAATCAAAACAACATTAAGGTACCACCCCACTCTAGTTAGAATGGCAAAAATCAAGAACTCTAACAACAACAGATGCTGCAGGGAACGTGGACAGAAGGGAACCTTGCTTCATTGTTGGTAGGAGTGTTGAACTTGTTCAACCACTTTGGAAAGCAGTATGGAGGTTCCTCAAAAGACTTCACACAGATCTTCCGTATGACCCAGCAATCCCACTTTTGGGCATTTACCCAAATGTTTACAAACAAGACCACACTAAAGCTACCAGCACAACTATGTTTATTGCAGCACTATTTACCATAGCTAAGATATGGAAACGACCCAGATGCCCCTCAGTAGATGAATGGATCAAGGAAATGTGGTATATATACACAATGGAATTCTATGCCTCCATCAGAAAGGGTGAGTTTGCCCAATTTGTTAGGAAATGGAAAGGCTTGGACAAAATTATATTAAGTGAAGTAAGCCAGGCCCAAAGAAACATTGGTCCCATGGTTTTCCTTATTTGCAATATCTAGTATATGTATAAGTCAAGCGGAAAAGGTCAGATAACATGATGTTAGGAAAATGAGCCCTTCATTATGTATTTTTTTTGTTTATTTTATTTTATTTTATTTGAGAACATACTGTACAGAGGGGTTACAATTACATGGGCAGGATAATGCATATATTTCTTACCAAGCATTGCAGCCTCCTCCTTTGTTTACCTTTCATCTCCCTTCCCAGCCTCCCTCCTCCCCCCCCCACCCAATCATACCCCTCTCCTCCCCCACACCGACATTGTAAAGCTGGTTTTGACATGACATTTTTTTTAATTTAATTTAATTTTATTTGAGAACATACTGTACAGAGGGGCTACAATTACATGGGCAGGATAATGCATACATTTCTTACCAAGCATTGCAGCCTCCTCCTTTGTTTATCCTTCACCTCCCTTCCCAGCCTCCCCCCTCCCCCCACCCAATTATACCCCCCACCCCCCCACACCGACATTGTAAAGCTGGTTTTGACATGACATTTTGTACTTGTCATTGTTGCAACAGGTCCACCTGAATCCTTAAATGACTTGTGTTTTTAAATGTGTTTTTTCTTTCATGCATTTGTTTCTAACGCATTTATAAGATTATTTTTTTGTTGCTTTATTTGTCCCTCTCCCACAGTATAACCCCTGCTTTCACTATATTTGATGTCGGTATAATTTGTGGAGGAGATGGGGAAAAACAAGTCGTTTAAGGATACAGGTGGACCCGTTGCAACAATGAGAAGTACATGTTGTCATGTCGAAAACGAACTTTACAACTTTGGTGCGAGGGGGAGGGGAGGATTGAGTTGGGGAGCCGGGGGAGGCTTGGACGAGATGTGAAGGGTAAACAAAGGAGGAGGCTGCAATTCTTGATAAGTAATGTACTCATTATCTTGCCCATATAATTGTAACCCCTCTGTATGTTCACAAAAAATAAAAATTAAAATTAAAATTAAAAGAAAGAATTAAATTTTTAGGGGCTGGAAAGGTGACTCAGTGTTAGTTCGCTTGCCTTGCATGCATGAGGCCCTGGGTTGGGTTCCTCAGCACCACATAAGAAGAAATAAAAGACGGAAGTTGCACTGTGGCTCAAGTCGTAGGGTACTAGCCTTGAGCTGAATAGCTGAGCGACAGCACCCAGGCCCACAGTTCAGGCCCCATGACCAACCAAAAAAAAAAAAGAATGAAATGTTTAATTCCTTATTATATTAAGTCAGAACTATTGCTTACACATGAAACACATATTCCTGGATCAGAAAGGAATAAAGAAAGATCCCTACTCAATCATGCTTTGCTCACAATACCTAGAAACTTCCACTCTTTGCTCATTGTATAAAAAAGAAAAAGAAAAAAAAGAAATGTACTCATTACCTTGCTCATGTAATTGTAACCCCTCTGTATGTTATTTTCACAATAACAAAAAGAAAAAGAAAAATATATGCATGAAAAAAGAAGGATACAAACAGGAAATATGAAGACTTACCAATAGTTCATCTTTAATATTATAACTATTATTTAAATAACATTAAATGACCATACTCTTTGTCTCATGAGTTATTCTTCATAACTAAACTGAGGCAGTTTGCACAGCTTTCCATGTGCACTAGTGTTGTTTTTTTTTTAATTTAATTTAATTTAATTTGTGAACATACTGTACAGAGGAGTTACAATTACCTGAGCAGGATAATGCGTACATTTCTTACCAAGCATTGCAGCCTCCTCCTTTGTTTACCCTTCACATCCCTTCCCAGTCTCCCCCCTCCCCCCAATCCTAATCCTTCTCCTTCCCTCCCTTCCCTCGCCCCCCCCCGCACCGCCGTTGTAAAGCTCGTTTTGGACATGACAACTTGTACTTCTCATTGTTGCAACAGGTCCACCTGTATCCTTAAACAACTGGTTTTTCCCCATCTCCTCCACAAGTTATACTGACATCAAATATAGTGAAAGCAGGGGTTATACTGTGGGGGAGGGACATACAAAGCAACAAAGAGATAATCTTATAAATGCGTTAGAAACACATGCATGAAAGAAAAAAAACATTACACATCTAAGGGTTCATTTTCCTGACATGACATTATCTGACCTTTTCTGCTTGACTCATACATATACTAGATATTACAAATAAGGGAAACCATGGGACCTATGTTTCTTTGGGCCTGGCTTACTTCACTTCATATAATTTTTTCCAAGTCTTTCCATTTCCTAACAAATGGGGCAATGTCATTCTTTCTGATGGAGGCCTAGAATTCCATTGTGTATATATACCACATTTTCTTGATCCATTCATCTACTGAGGGACATTTGCATTGGTTCCATATCTTAGCTATGGTAGGGACTTACTGTGTAGCTTAGGCTGCTCTAAAGCTTACAATCCTCCTTGGTGCTGGGATTACAGGCATGTCTACCATTATTGGCTTTACTCAGTAACTCTATTTATAACATTTTCTGCAAGAAATTCATTCATGCTCATGAAGATATGTGGCTTAAAGCTGTTCACATTAGTATTCTACTGTACAAAATATAAATAATATAGCTGGACATGGTACTATGCTACCACATGGTAATGCCAGCCAATACTCAGGAACCTGACACAGGAGAATTACGAGTTGAAGAAAGCCTGGTCTACACTGCAGAACCTTGTTTCCAAAGTTAAGAAATTCTATAAATATAAATCTACTATGAAACATACAATATGTTAAATTTATATAATGGAACAAATAGATCTTTGTTAATGGAAATAAAATCTTGGCAGAAATTTTAAATACATACATATGTATATATATTTTAATTTGGAGAAATAAAATTTCAAGTGGTATTATCTGCATCTTTCAGTCTGTCACCTATCTATTTACTGACACATTGATTTCTGTTTAGTCTTCACAAAACACTGTTTTCTCACATAAGTACCAAAAAATGAAAAAGAAAAAGTACAAAAAATGCATTGTCATAAATACAAATGTAGTTTAATCCCTACCATAATAATTTGGAAAACGTGCATTAAGTTATTGACATTGAATACTGCTCAAGAAAGGGAGTCTAGGGGAATGTACATTGTGTGTATGTGTGTGTGTGTGTGTGTGTGTGTGTGTGTGTGTGTTTTCCATGAGTGAGTCCAAAGTAGACTAATTATACTTGGTTAGTCTTTTTGCTCAAAGCTGACACTCTACCACTTGAGCCACATCTCCACTTCTGGATTTTGGGCTGCTTTAACCCAAGATGCTCAGTTTTTGACCTCTAAAGTAGCTAGGTTTTCAAACATGAGCCACTGGCGGACAGTAACTACGTTAACATTTTTTGCATGTTTGGATAAATTTTAAAGTAAGACATATATGTTACATTTGAGAATGCTGGGAAATAGTAATGAATGTTTAACAGAATTTAAAGCATACAAAGCTGAGAATGGCAAGTAGCTGAGAATAGGCTGGAATAAATCAAACTTACCTATGACAGTTTTCAGTCTGTGCCCAGAAATGATTGCATTGTTGAAGTTCAAGGCCATCAGATAGCTGAGCTCCAGCTGGCTGCTATGCTCATGAGGCCAGCTAGTGCTATCCACAAGAATGTGGTGGTGTTGGATGGCAGGAGCAGCTTCAAGTTCAGAACCTGAAATATTTCAATTAATCTAGAAGGGGAAACATAACAGGACAAGGAATGTGATTAACAGTGCAGAATGCAAAAAACATCCAGTCCAAGGAAGACAGAATAACTCTTTCTATATCTGAAAAGAGTATTCTCTCACAAAGAATCTTGTGCCGACTATGGTGGTCAATGTTTGTAATCTCTGAACTTGGGAGGCTGATTTAGAAGTTAGCTTGAGACCAGCCCAAGTTTTAGGCCAACAGAAGGACACATAGTAAAATGCTATTTTAAAACAACAACAACAACAACAAAAGACCCAATGACTGGGAATGTGATTAGTGGTAGAGTGCTGGCCTCGCATGCATGACGCACTTGATTTGATTCCTCAGTATGACATAAGCAGAAAAATTGGAAGTGGTGCTGTGGCTCAATTGGTAATGTGCTAACCTTGAGCAAAAGAAACTCAGGGAGAGTGCCCAGGCCTTGATTTCAAACCCCAGGGCTGACAAAATTAAAAAAAAAAACCAAGTGCAAAATGCTGTTTGTTGAAATAAATATGTTGAAGAATTCTTTTTACTCACTAGAAAATTGTGGTGCTGAGAATTCATCATGAACTTGGTTAGGAAAAAGTAAATTAATGATATATTGTCTGGCATTGGACAGGACATAGTGAGATCTAAAAATGATTGCTGCCTATGGTTACTTGATACAACTAATGTTACAGATACACTTGCCAGATTGTAAATTTTTAAAGATAGAATAATGGGTTTTTCTTTTTCAAAATAATTTTACTGCTGGCTGCCAGTGGCTCACACCTGTAATTCTTGCTACTAAGGAGGCTGAAAACTGAGGGTCTCTGTTCAAAGCCAGCACAAGCAGGAAAGTCTGTGAGACCCTTATCTCCAACTAAAGGTTCAGAAAATGTGAAGTGGCACTGTTGCTCAAGTGGTAGATTGCTAGCCTTGAGCTGAAGAGCTGAAGGACAATGCCTAGACCCAGAATTCAAGCCCCACAACAGACAAAAAATAATAATAGTAATAATATTAATTTTATTATTACAATTAAGGTGTTATATATAAAGGCTACCATTACAAAAGTTTGTGTATCTGCTCAAAGAAACATATATCCATATTCATTGCTAACAGCCAGGATTTGGCCATCTGCTTTCCAGCTGATCTCTGGGTGTAGAGGCAATGTGTAATACAAAGTAATACAAACCAGTTCTGACTTTAAATTATTTTTCTCTGCACATCTTAAAAATCAATGCTGACACATGAAATAAAAAATCCTTAAGTTTAAAACATTCTTCTAGACAAGTTAAAGAAATCGTGAGAACAAGTATTTTAATAATTATTTCAGAGAACTTGAACTCTGGACTTGGGTTCTGTATCTGAAATTTATTACTCGAGGCTAGTGCTGCCACTTTGAGCCACAGTGCCACTTCCAGTTTTTTTTGTGGTTAATTGAACAGAAAAGTCTCACCAACTTTCCTCTCCAACCTGGCTTTGAACTAGGCTCTAGACATCTCAGCCCTCAGAGTAGCTAGGATTATAGGCATGAATCCCTAGCACCTGGCTAGAATAATTGCTCACCTTTGACAGACGCCAGTTAGTATTCAATGCCAGTCATGTTTAACTTTGTAAAATAAAGTTAACTGAAATGCCTTACAGTAGAAATAAGGAATAAATTGTGTCTGTGGGTTACAAAGAACTTACAAAAAGCTACATATTTTCCTTGTTTTTTTATCTTCCAAAATTGTGTGGTTTCCAGAATCATACCTTATCTTTCCTTGCTGATTTCTTTATTTTATTTCATACAGGGCCACAGGTTCTTCAACTATCATTTATTTATATGAAGAGCTTGCACATATCTATTTCAGTCCAAATTCCTTGTAAGCATCTCTCATCCATATGTTCAACTGCCATAAAAAATTGTGAAGCACTAATTGTCTCTTTCCATTACTGGATATTAATGTGTAAATAAAATTTAGGAAAATAAAGAATAGCATCAATAAATATAACATGATTTTCATAGTAATGCTAAACATAAATTCAATGTTTATTATTTTCTGAGCAATTTAATAAAAACTTCAAGGAAAAGAAATCAACTTTTTTGAGTGCTAATATTTTGGTTTAAACTCAGGACCTTACCTTCTCACTTAAGCTTTTTCCCTAAAGGATGGTGTTCTATACTTGAACCACAGCTCCCCTTCCAACTTTATTTGGGGGATTATATAGAGATAAGAATCTCATGGAATAAAAACTCATTTGTAAGGGGGGACCAAGATGGCGACGGGGCAGTAGGGAAACGCCACAGCTCTCTCCAACCAAAAAGAGAGTTCGAGCTCCAACGCTTAATCTCCCCAAGAGACCGACAACAACAAAAAGACGAACACTCAGAGAAAAACCAGAGGCGGAGAATAACAAAAAAGAAACAGAGGAAAAGAAGAATTTCAGAAGAAAAGCAAAGACCCCTCCCCGAACCTTTACTGGCCGCGCGGCAGTGCGCCAAGCCGCCGGCCAGCCGGCCCGGCGGGGGCTGCGGGAGCCCCAAGAGACACAGCAGAGACACAGGGGGCCGCTTTCAGATCACCAGGTACTGGTTTACAGAACAGCGGATCGCCAGGAACAGAGAAGCCTACCAGCCGGGAGTCTCCACGAGGATCCCACCCCCACCCCTCACTCTCCACCCAAGCAGAGAGGCTCCATCCCGCCAAAGCCGCTCGGCACCAGCAGCGCGCCCTCCCGATCGCGCACCCGAGCAGAGAGGTTCCATCCCGCCAAAACTGCCAGCAGCGCGCAAAGGGAACTGTCTGCAGACCACCCACCCGCCCGCCCGATCACGATTGCAACGACCCGGCGGGGCCACTCGGGCCCCAGAGGTACCGCGAAGAAGCTGCCTGAACGGGGACACTCTTGACCCGACAGCTTCGACAGAGGCAGAGACAGAAAAGAATCACACAGAGCCACCACCGCCCAACCCAGCCCGGATTGCAACAACAACTGACGACCTACACCACACAGAAACAACCAGCTCCAGGGTGAGTACCCCACAGGGGAAGTGTATCCCTCAAGGGAGACCAGAGCTGGAGGGAATCCCCAGACCCTGACCTAGACTCCCTACCCCAACACCCGGACCACAGGACCCACTAAAACTGGGAACTGTTTGAGAGCTCCACCAGCCCGTGGAGCACACTCAGCTGGCCAGGCTAGAGCAAGAGCACCCCTGGAAGGGAGCTTAAATGCCCAAGCCAGGAACAGCGTCCCTGGGTCAAGACTACCAACAGTAGAAGAAATTTGAACTGTGTCCCCCAGGCTGTATAACCTAGGTGGTATACACATCAGCACAGGCCTAACGAGTGCGCTCCAGGCTGCATAACCTAGGTGGTATACACATCAGCACAGGCCTAACAAGCGCGCTCCAGGCTGGGGCCGGAACCAGGCCCGGGGATCCGGCGCCTGAACAACACAACCAACTCCTCCCAATTGAAGTAAAAAGCTGAGCATACGCCTCAACAGAGGGGAGAAAGCCAGGAAACAACACTCCCCGGGGAAGCACGCCTGTGACAACAAAAGACCTGGAGGCCCAGGACAAGAGAAGCCCAAACCCCACCAAAACTCCACCCATATACCCTAGACTGGGAATTGGGCAACACAGGCTGCCAGCACCTGATAGTAAGCAGGAGCTCAGACTGTTAAGGCGGCTCAGCAATAGAGTGATAGTCTTGGATGTATGAGGCCCTGGATCTGATTCCTCAGCATCACAAAAGCAAAAAGGGTCAGAAGTGGTGCTGTGGCTCAAACGGTAGGGTGCCAGCCTTGAGCTGAAAAGCTGAGGGACAGCACCCAAACCTAGAGTTCAAGCCCACAACCAGCCCAAAACAAATAAACAAAAACACATCAGGAGCCCATAGCAGACTCCAGCATTTGGGAGAGTGCATCCAGAGCATCTGTTCTTCACAAGAGCACCCGTAGGAGCAAACACAAGCAGTCTAGGCTGCTCAACCCTTCCAAAGGCGGGAATTGCCAGCAATCTACAGCAGAGAGCTGAGAATCCTAAGTAAGTCAGAATAGCAGCTGGAAATAGGCTCCCAACAGAACCCAGATCAGGCACAGACTCTCTCTACCAATACAGAATCAGCAACCAAGCAAAGACAGACACACCAAAACAAAATTCAAGAGCAGTCTCCTGAACCTCCATGCGAAAATCACAGAGAAAAATCACAAGGTTTACTACCACCCAGGACAGCAAGCTCACCTCAAAAGCCAGCAGCCACACAGGGGAAAGCCCCAGTGGGAGCAAAGCAGGAATGGAAGACAAAGGCTACTTCCAAGGGTTGCTGGAGGCAATGACTCAAGAAATAAAGCGAGAAATTGATCAGAAATTGAAAGAGCACAAGGATGAACTATCCAAAGAGATACAGGGTATCAAACAAGAGATGCATGCAAAAATAGAAGCTGCACAAACCTCAGTAAGAAGTGAGATAAACGCCAAATTAGAGGTAATGCATACCTCATTGAGAGGTGAGATCAGTACTCTGAGAACCAACATTGAATCCATAAAGGGATCCATTTCCTCCATGCAAACCACAATAGAAGCCACTGTCAACAGAGTGAATGAAATGGAAGGTCGAGTGTCAGATACAGAAGACAGAATACACCAACTGGACCAAAAAGTGACAGATATGGAAAAATTACTCAAATTAAACCAAAGGGATATTCAAGAGCAAGCAGATAATGCTAAAAAATTTAACCTTCGCATAATTGGAGTGGACGAAGGTGAGGAATTCCAGAGCAAGGGAATGCAACACCTATTTAACAAAATAATCAATGAAAATTTTCCCCACCTCAAAAACGACCATCTTAACTACATCACAAAAGCTTATCGAACACCCAACAAGCAAGACCCCAGGAGAAACACTTCTAGACACATTATAGTAAAAATGATAGATCTGAATAATAAGGAAACAATCCTGCATGCAGCAAAAATGAAGAAGGAGCTATACTACAATGGGAAAAAAATAAGAATTACGGCAGATCTCTCCACACAAACAATGAATGCAAGAAAAGCCTGGGAAAGCACCATACGAGCCCTGAGAGCCAATAACTGCCAACCCAGACTGATCTACCCGGCAAAGCTAGCATTCACATTTGATGGAGAACTGAAAACTTTTAATAGCAAAGAAAAACTAAATGAATACATAAACATTAAGCCAGCATTACAAAGAATTCTAAGAGGGGGGACACAACCTGAAGAAAGCAGCCAGGAACTGGGGCCTGCCCCAAACAGGCGTTACTCAAAGTCTAACTGAGCAAGCACAGGAGGAAAGGAAAAAAGAAAAACTTAGGAAAACGGAAAGGCAGGGACAACAATGCATCTCTCTATACTTTCTCTTAATATAAATGGGCTGAATTCGCCAATTAAAAGAAAACGAACTGAGGACTGGATAAGAAAACAAGACCCATCCATCTGTTGCCTTCAGGAGACCCACCTCTCAGCCAAACATACAAACAAACTCAGAGTGAAGGGGTGGAAAAGGATCTACCAATCAAACGCCCCCAGTAAGAAAGCAGGTGTAGCTATCCTGATATCTGACAAAATAAACTTTTCATTAAAATCAGTACAGAAAGACAAGGACGGACACTACATATTAATAAAGGGAACAATCCAAGAGGAGGATATAACCATCATCAACTTATATGCCCCAAATATTGGTGCACCCAGATATGTCAAACAAATGCTCTCAAACTTACAGAATAAAATAGAGCCCAATACGATAATACTAGGAGACTTTAACACACCACTCTCACCAAAGGACAGGTCTACCAACCAGAGGATTGGCAAAGAAGCTACCGAATTAAGAGAGGCCATACTGCAAGCGGAATTAACTGACATCTACCGAGTATTTCACCCTAAAACAACACAGTACACATTCTTCTCAGCAGCTCACGGAACTTTCTCCAAAATAGACCATATCATAGTTCATGCAAGGAACTTAAGCAAATACAAAGGGATCGACATAATCCCCTGTATCCTATCTGACCACAGTGGAATCAAGCTAGCTCTCAATAACAAAGCATACCGCAGAAATTTCTCCAATACATGGAAATTGAACAGCACACTCCTTAACAATGCCTGGATAACAGAAGAGATCAGAGAAGAAATAAAGCATTTCCTACAACTCAATGAAAATGAAAACACCTCACAAAGAAACTTGTGGGACACAGCAAAAGCAGTCCTGAGGGGCAAATTTATTGCCCTCAGTGCCCACATCAAGAGAATGGAGACAGACCAAGTAAATAATCTCATGTTGCAATTAAAACAGCTAGAAAAACAGGAAAAAATGGGACCTAAAGCTACTAGAAGAAGCCAGATAACCAAATTAAAAGCAGAGATTAACCAATTAGAAAATCAGAAAACCATAACCAAAATAAACCAAACAAAAAGCTGGTTCTTTGAAAAAATAAACAAAATTGATGGCCCATTGGCTAGATTAATTAAAAAAAGAAGAGAGGAAACCCATATTAATAGGATTAGGGATGCCACGGGAAACATCACCACACGTACCCAAGATATCCAAACAATTCTAACAGACTACTTTCAAAAGCTATACTCTCTAAAGGAAGAAAATCGGGCAGAAATGGATGTATTTTTAGAGAAATACAAGTTGCCCAAACTGAGCAAAGAAGAAGTTAACCAATTAAATAAGCCAATATCCTATAATGAGATACAGGAAGCTATCAAAAGTCTTCCAACAAAAAAAAGCCCAGGACCAGATGGATTCACAGCAGAATTCTATAAGACCTTCAAACAAGAACTAATACCCATACTCCTCAAGCTCTTCAGAGAAACAGAGAAGGAAGGAGCTATCCCAAACTCATTCTACGAAGCCAATATCACACTCATCCCCAAACCAGGCAAAGACCCAACCAAAAAGGAGAATTACAGGCCAATCTCCTTGATGAACACAGATGCAAAGATCCTTAACAAGATTCTAGCTAACAGAATCCAGAAACACATAAAAAAAATAATTCACTATGACCAGGTAGGCTTCATCCCAGAGACACAGGGATGGTTTAACATACGTAAGTCAATAAATGTAATCCAACATATCAACAGAGCCAAGGTCAAGAATCACATGATTATCGCTACAGATGCAGAAAAGGCCTTTGACAAAATTCAACATTCATTCATGCTAAAAGCTCTGGAGAAAATAGGAATAGAAGGAACATTTCTAAAAACAATAAAAGCCATTTATGACAGACCAATAGCCAATATTATACTTAATGGGGAAAAGCTACAACCAATTCTCATAAAATCAGGAACAAGGCAAGGATGCCCACTGTCTCCACTCCTCTTCAATATAGTCCTAGAACCCTTAGCCAGGGCAATAAGGCAAGAAAAAGACATTAAAGTGATCCGCATAGGAAAAGAAGAAGTTAAACTATCCCTTTTTGCAGACGACATGATACTATACCTCCACGATCCCAAAAACTCCATCCCCAAACTCTTAGAAATCATAAATCACTTTGGCAAAATAGCAGGATACAAAATAAACCCACAAAAATCAGTTGCCTTCCTATACACTGATAATGTACAGGAAGAGAGGGAAATAAAGGGAGCAACCCCATTCACAATAACCTCCCGAAAAATAAAATATTTAGGAATTAACCTAACCAAAGATGTAAAAGAACTATTTAATGAGAACTATAAAAAGTTAAAGAAAGAAATTGCAGAAGACACTAGGAAATGGAAAGACCTCCCATGCTCCTGGATAGGCCGACTTAATATAGTAAAGATGGTAATACTTCCAAAACTAATATACAAATTCAACGCAATTCCTATTAAAATCCCAATGACGTACATCTCTGAAATACAGAAAACAGTCCAAAAATTCATATGGAACAACAAAAGACCTAGAATAGCCAAAACAATTCTAGGGGATAAAGACAATATGGGAGGGCTATCCATGCCGAACTTCAAACTCTACTACAGAGCTATAATAACAAAGACAGCATGGTACTGGCACAAAAACAGACCCGAAGACCAATGGAACAGAATAGAAGATCCAGAAATAAATCCACAGGCCTACAGCCAGCTGATATTCGACAAAGGAGCCAAAGACATACAATGGAAGAAACACAGCCTCTTCAACTGCTGGTGCTGGGAAAACTGGGCAGCCACATGCAGAAAACTAAAAGTGGACCCCAGCCTATCACCATGCACCAACATCAACTCAAAATGGATTAAAGACCTTAACATTAAACCTGAATCTCTGAAACTACTGCAGGACAGAGTAGGAGAGACACTTGAACTAATAGGCACAGGAAGGAACTTCCTGAACAGAGTCCCAGGGTCACAACAAATTGGAGAGAGACTCGACAAATGGGACTACCTTAAAATAAAAAGCTTCTGCACAGATAAAGCTATCGCAACCAAGCTAGAAAGACAACCAACTAATTGGGAAAAAATATTTACCAGCAATATATCAGACAAGGGGTTAACATCCTGTATATATAGGGAACTCAAGAAACTAATCCCTCCCAAACCTAACAAACCAATTACTAAATGGGCAAGGGAACTAAAGAGGGACTTCTCAAATGAAGAAATGAAAATGGCAAAGAAACACATGAGGAAATGTTCATCATCCCTGGTGGTGAAGGAAATGCAAATAAAGACAACCCTGAGATACCACCTTACCCCAGTCAGAATGTCCCACATCCACAAATCAGCCAACGACAAATGCTGGAGGGGATGTGGAGAACGAGGAACGCTATTACACTGCTGGTGGGAATGTACACTCATACAACCACTTTGGAAAGCAGTCTGGAGGGTCCTTAGAAAGCTAAAGATTGACCTCCCTTACGACCCAGTCATACCACTTCTAGGCATCTACCCTGAACAACAGGAACCAATATACAAGGACACGTGCACCTCCATGTTTATTGCAGCACTGTTCACAATAGCTAGGATATGGAAACAACCTAGATGCCCCACCACAGATGAATGGATCCAAAAATTGTGGTATCTATACACAATGGAATATTATGCAGCCATTAGAAATGACAAAATAATGGCATTTGCAGGGAAATGGATGGAGCTAGAAGGAATCATGTTGAGCGAGGTAAGCCAAGAACGAAGAGACAAACAGTACATGGTCTCCCTGATAAGCGGATGATAAATCCAAAATGTTAGGTGATATGACAAAACTAACAGGACTTAAGAAACAAAGAACTCCCACTCATCTGGTTGAACCACTACTAAATATCCCCATGCTGCTGATCACGTGTATGGTATATAACATATGAACACCGCTATATATTACAGACTGTGATAGACAATTTGCTCCAGGAAAGTTAGAATGAACCTGTGACTTTAAATGAGCATCATTATTCCACAATACTGTGAATTTCCGGAAATTAAGTAATCACTTAATCACAATCAAAAAAAAAAAAAAAAAAAAGAACCTTGGGGAAGGGAGGGAGGGAGGGGATGGTAGGGAGAAAACAATGGAGGGGGTAACAATGTTCAAGAGGAAGTGTACTCATTACCCCACTACCCCACTCATGTAACTGTAACCCTCTGTATAGAATCTTTACAATAAAAAAATTAAAAAAAAAACTCATTTTTGTCCATATCTTAGGGTTCATTTTACTTAACATCATCTTATATGGTCATATGATACCATGTACTAGTTACTGCAAGTAAGGGAAACTACAGACGGGACCTATGGTTTTGATCCTAACTTCAATGAGAAGGCAGGGATCTGGACATCTCACTTCAGTGTCAGCTCAGATAGGAAAGTCTGTGAGATTCTCATCTCCAATTTACTGCCAAAGAAAGCTGGAAGTGTATTCGTGGCTAGTAGCCTACAGCAAAAAGCTCAGGAACAGAACCCAAGCCTTGAGTTCAAGCCTTAGAATAGTGCATATACATACACAAGGGAAGTAAGTCACTCAAGTTCTCAACCTTCAATTTCCCTAATCCTAACTGTAATCCTGGTCAGAACCCTAAGAGTAATCTTCATGATAATAGTAACCCAATCCTAAAATTAATGGAAAATACTCGAGTTTAGATACATCCTTACAGATACGCACTGTCTTTGAAATGATTTGCAGTTTGCTCCAAAGACTACAGATTCCTAGACTTGGACTCTGATATCTATCTTGTTCCCTATTACGAATCATTAACCTCAAATCCTCATATCATGAAAAATACCATAGTTTCCACTAATCTTAACTTGTACAGAACTCCTATATCTCCAAAAAGAAGTCGCAGGTTTGCATAAAATCTACTCTAGTTCCTAACCCTTACTATATATCTAAACCTTACTAGAAACCTAACTCTAAATTTAACCCCATTGAACCCTGCATAGGAAACTTAGAGAAACTCTGTAGTTTTTGTTAAATTTCAAACATATTTTACTTGAAAATGTTAACAAAAAATTCAATTTTATTTAAAGCTTACCCTTCCCTAACCCTAAGCCTAACCTGAATTAGAAAAGTAACCCTAACACTGGAACTAATGTGCTTTGGATTTTAAAAGCCACACAAATACATTAGTTTTTATTCATCCTAACTTTGATTCAACTTATCTTTCTTAAAATAGTTTGTAGTTTTGCTCATTATCTTTCCATTATTGTAACCCTAACTCTAACTGGAATATTCAGGTTAACCCTCACACTAATCATACCCTAATCTTAATATTATTAGCCGTTTCCTATTTCACATTCATCCTAATTATAACTCGACTTATTCGAAGATTTACTTACAGTTGTACCCTAACTTTCCATTTCCCTAATGCTTACACTAAGCCAGCTGGAACTGAAACCTAACTTTCACCCTAATGATAGTCGAATTCTAATGTTTAAGAAAAAGACTAGTTTTTAATCATACTAATGAATACTCCAGTTTGCACTCTGGAAATTAGTTTCAGTATGCCCTAATTCCTACAAATTTTCTGACTCTACCTCTGAAGTTATCTTGTTCTCTATCATGAACGATTATATTACTTGTCCTCAAATTCTCTTATCAGGAAAAATTTTTTTATGTTAGAATATTTAATATTTATTGCCCTGTTCATAAAGTTTTGCTTCAGAAACAAAAACTATATAAATATCTTTAAAGAAAACATAAGATCTTATTTTTCACATTACTATAAAGTATGATATCAAAATTATAAACATTTTGGTAAAAATCAGCGTTTTGTGTCTTCTTCATAGATGATGGTAATTCAGAGATTATTGAGTCAAAATCCAAATGTGAAGTTTAGGGTTAAACCTATTCTTAAACTTTTTTATTTCATTGCAAAACCAGTTGAAAATTTTCCTGTCAGATTTGAGCCACTGTACCTAGTTTAAATCTTGATACTCTTAACTTAGATTGTTCCACAATAACTATTTCACGTTGGACAGTTAAGTCCCAGGCTTTTTTTTAAAATTTTATTTTATTTTATTTGAGAACATACTGTACAGAGGGGCTACAATTACATGGGCAGGATAATGCATACATTTCTTACCAAGCATTGCAGCCTCCTCCTTTGTTTACCCTTCACCTCCCTTCCCAGCCTCCCCCCTCCCCCCACCCAATTATACCCCCCACCCCCCCCACACCAACATTGTAAAGCTGGTTTTGACATGACATTTTGTACTTCTCATTGTTGCAACAGGTCTTATCAGGAAAAATTTTGTAGTTTCCATTCATCCTACCTTTTCCACAAACCCTGTACCCTAAAACAGTTTCAGATTTACTTACCCTCTAGTCCATTACTTAATGCTAACTCTCAACCTAAACCTGGCTGGAAAACTCTCATTAATCATTACAAGAATGATCACTGAGAAATAAATATAATGATAATGCTCTAGTTACTATTCAGTCTCATATTTTTGCTTCTACTTGTTAGTGAGGACTGAATTTTATACTAAAAACTTTCTTATTCATAACAGTCATCATAATCAGACCAAAATACTGACCTTAATCTTAATCCTAATTGTATGACAATACTAACACTAACACAAGTACACTAGTTTTCACTCATCCTAACTTGATTCAAATAAGCCTTCCAAAAATGGATTTCATTTTTTCGAATATCTTAGTCATTTTCTAACCCTAACTTAATCTTAACTGGAACATTGACAATAACCATAAGCCTAATTGTAAGTAGATTCTAATATTAATAGCAATACTCTAGTTCACATTCATTCTAATTACCAGGCTTATTCTAAAATTTACCTTCAGTTTGAGCCTCATTTTCTTCTCCTTCACTCTAACGCTAACCATGGCTCGAATCCTAACCATAACCTTGATACTAATAGTATCCCAATTCTAAAATTTATGAAAAATGCTCGTTTTCTGCAATCCTAACTGAAATTCCACTTATAATTCTTGAAATAAATTTCAGGTTTTCTGTAAACCCTACAGATTTTCTCACTCTTAATTCGGAATATATCTTGTTCCATAACAGGAATCATTATACCCATTGATCTCAATTCCTGATATTATGAAATAAATTGTACTTCCATTATCCCAGTATTTCCTGAATTCCTAGAACCTAAAATAAGTTCAGCTTTACTCATCATTTAACACATTTCTTTTTTTTTTTTTTGTCGGTCGTAGGGCTTGAACTCTGGGCCGGGGCACAATCCCTGAGTTGTTTAGCTCAAGGTGTGTGCTTTACCACTTGAGCCACAGCACCACTTTTGGGTTTTCTGGTGGTTAATTGGAGATAAGTACACGTACTTTCCTGCCCGGGCTAGCTTTGAACTGTGATCCTCAGAAATCAGCTTCCTGAGTAGCTAGGATAATAGGTGCAAGCCACTAATTTACCCCATTTCTTTACTCTATCCTCAACCCTGGTTAACCAGAAACCTAATCTTAATCACCGTCTGATTTAACACCAAATGGTTAATGTAAGGAAAATTGTCTAGATTCTATTTAATCACACATTTTTTGCTTCTACTTCTTAGTGTAAAAGTAAAATTGACAGTAAAGCTTATCCTTCCCTATCCCTAGCTAGAACAAACAAAGTATCTCACACTTTAAACCAAATTATATCTGAATGTTTAAAGTAACACTGGTTTTCATTCATTCTAACTTTGATGCCCTTCATTCTTCTTAAAATATGTGGCAGTTTTACACAATATCTTATATCTTTTTTCTCATCCTAACCCAACTCTAACTGGAACACCTTGCCTAATTCTAAGCCTACATATATCTGAATCATCATGTTAAGAAGAAGCCTTTTCACATTTATTCTAACTCTTGCTCAGCATGTAGGTCTAAATTTTAATTGCATTTTGAACCTAAAATTTTTAAGTGTTTTCCTATGTACTGGCAGGTTTTATTTTTCATTATTCTTTTAAAAAATTTATTTTGTTGTAAAGATGCTTTAAAGAGGGATTAAGTACACTTGTAACATAAGGAGTACATTTCTTGTTGAGCATTGTTACCCCCTTCTGTCTTGTTCTCCCACTATCCCATCCCTCCCCACTTCCCTTACTCCTCCCTCCCCAGGGTGTAAAGTTCATTTTCAACATAGTGTCTTGTGCATATCATTGTTGCAATGGGTCATCCTGTGTTGAACCTAAATTTTCTATTTCTCTAATTCTAATTCTAATTCTGTCTGGGATCCTAACCCTAACCATAATAATATTGATAACTCAAGTCAGAAGTTAACAAAAAATATTGAAGTTTTTATTCATCCTATTAATCCACTGTAGATCTTGAATTAAGTTGCAGTTTAGCTTAAATATTCCAAATTAGTTTATATGCACGTATATGAAGATGTAATTTTATGTGAAAAGCAGAAGATCTTTGGAGAAAGGAGCAATGAAAAGGAAATAGAAGGAGTATAATCAAATGCTTTAAATATATTATAGAATTGCCACTTCTGACAATTAATAACTATTAAGAAAATAACTAAAAATTAATAAAGAGCACACTGCTTTCTCGTGTTCCTTAAGAGAGCCATGATATGTCTTGTGAAAGAAATACTTGTGTTAGATAAACTTTGTTCATGCATAATTTATATTGTTATTGGCCAATTATTTAACTTAATGAATAAAAATATATCAAATAATATCCCATGACAAAAAATATAAAACAATTACTTAGCAATTGTTTGAGAAAAAGTTATAGTCATGAGTTTTAGGAAATTGAATTTCTATTTCCCAGAAAGTAATGAATTAGGTTTACTAATCTAGTATTTATAGTAAATTTAGAGAACATAATTGGCATGAAAAACAACTAACTGTACATCTTCTTTCTTGAATGAGTGATATTTTAAACATTGTCTTTTATTCAAATGAATACTTAGGTTTACATTTCAAAATAAATGCAATTTTATCTCCTTTCAGAACAAGTACTTACCCTGCAATTAAATGTACTAGCATATTCAAGTATTTAAAAGCTAAATTTTCTATGTTTGATATGTAACTCTACATATTCAGAACTACATGACTTTTTATTCATAAATGGCTAAACTCAGATTTTTGCTTCATCAATATAAATTGTTTCATGAGGTTGTAGTGAAGGCTCCAGTAACCAGAGTGGTCAAAACCATTTCCTGAATTCTAAATTTTAAATCTAATCATTTTAAGCCTTTGATTATATCATTTATTGTCTCTTCAGAGCAATTAAGCTAAAATAAATACTACTTTTCAAACATTTCACTCACATTGTAAATAATATTAACATAGGTAAAAATACACTAATTATTTCAGACTCATCATATTTGGTGATCTTAGTGTGAAAAGTGAAGAGAGTAGAAGGACTTTATACTCAATAAATATTTTTGGTTAAATTAAATCATATATCTGGATTTCTAATTTGAAGTTTAAACACATGGAAACAGGAAAACAGTAAAAAAATAATTACTTTGGGATCATTTTTCTTCTTAAAATTATGAAGCAAAAATATCTCTAAGAAATATATTTTTCAATAAAATGTTTCAACCCTTAGTAAAGTGCATTATACTTTAATATGAAGTTTTTCTCAAAATAGAAATTTTGCACTAATCTAATGTATGTATTTATGCACAAAATGCTGTGACTTCTAGTCTTGTTATGTGATTTTATGTATATTTTTAGTTGTGACATGATTCCTACTTACATTTATTACAAACATCTGTAATTATACAAATCATGCCTATACACACTATTTTACATAAGATAATATTCAAACAAAATTATCTTTTTGCCTGTTTCCAACAGGGAAGGATGATGTGCTGAAGTATATTAAATGAAAGCACTCTAATGAAGAGTCTTTATGGAACGGAAATTTGCAACATGAGAATGGAATCATGAGCATTTTCTACTTGGCTGAAAAGGAATTCTTGCTTCTACTTTCTTACCTTTTAATCACATAAGGAAAGCCACAAAATTTGAAGTTCATATGAAGGAATTGCATTCCTAAATGATGTGGCAACCCTGCTCAAAAGTTTGATCTTTTCACTAGTTCTTTGTGCTTGCTGGCTGATCTATTTCTGTATCATATCTTTCATATTATTAAGCATATTAGTAATTCAGCTGTGAGTACATTGAAAGAGAGTCCTGAAAATCACAACTATTGCTGTGTAATAATCAGAAGAGAGGAAAAAGATTATAATAATCTCCAATACCTCCCTTTGGCCTTCAATATACCAATTAATTACCAAAACAATCCTGTAAGATGTTAGTTTATTTTTTTCTTTTTAATTAGAGATTAAGCAAGTGCTTTTAGCAGTTAAAAGTGATGACAGTGGTATCAGAGCCTGATATGAGCACCTTCTCCATAGCAAGTAATGCTCTATGGACTGTAAATATGGAAGATACACTAAAATTCTCTCTCTCTCTACACACACACACACACACAAACACACACACACACACACAGAGCTGCCACCAGACACATCAGAGATCAGTTCCATTCATTTGTAATAATAGTTGATTGATGTTTGCTCCATTGCTTTATCTTGGCTTCAAAATCTTGCCTGGACCTTTATCTTTCTCTGAGATCAAGTACCTAGATCTTAGTATACTCTGTCTGTATATTCATAATATGTTCCTGGCTGCTTCAGGCCAAATCACAATACCCTGAATACAGGATCCTCAAACTTGACATCAAAGCAAACTCCATGAATTTATACTACTATTCCAAAATACTAAAATTTATTGGATCTAGAAATGAAAAAAAGACATAACTTGTTACTTTAGTAGCAATTGACATCATGCAAGTAGAAGAATATTGATCAGGACCTGAGGTAAGAGAAATTGGACTATGTCTAAAATGTAGAATACAGGATCTGTATTACAGATACAAAATCTTGTTCAATAGGCTCATGAATTGAAAACTTGTAATCTTATATTGGAAGCAAAATTTACATATACAATTTTCCAGTTATTTTGCTTACATATCACTTCTGATCACATATCCTCTTATGAATGTTTATCATATCTTTGAATAAATCACACAATTTGCGTGTACTTATCATCTTAAGGAAAGACAGTCTGATTTTATATCTTTCCTTATTTTTTGCTTCCCTGTTTGCTGAAAAAAATGTATCCCTGGAAACAGGATACTGACAGCAAATCTGGGTGTAATTTTCATTTTTTAAATTTCAAATATAATATAAACTTTGTTATGACTAGCCATTTTCTAACAATGAGTGATATTCATGAGCACTAATATTTTGGTGCCTTTAAATAAATTGAGACGATGTTCTGGTACCTCTTGGTTCTAATTGACTTAATCATTGGATCATTCATGTGCAAACATTTGCATTGTACTTTTTAATTTTTATATATATAATAGTCCCCAAAGTTTTACTTTAAAGTGATAATGGGAGGGTGTCTTCATGTTCAAAACTTTATATTTATTTCAATTAAAGTACTGAAAACACATGATGTTCACTGGAGCAATATGATGAGAAACATGAGAAAGATGAGAGACATATTTCTAGAAAAATATGAGAACATATTTCTAAAGAGAAGGGATATATTGATTAAAACATAGAAAAGAGTAAAATAGGAGGAGTTCCGGGAAGATGGCGGAGGAGAAGCTGGAATCTGAACAAGCTCTCGCATAGAAAGCAGCTTTAGACTTCCAGTGAACAGTCCTAAGCCAGAGAATCACACCAAGTGTGCCATCACAGGACAGAGAGTTAGACAAGAGAGGGGAAGCCAAGGAAACGCACCAGCTGCCGCTGCGGCGGCAGGGTCGCAGCGGCGACCACCGCCGCGGGGTCATACCTGAGACACAGAGAGTCGGGGACGAAGGAGCCAGACGCAGCGGACGAGCAGATTCTACTCAACACCAACAAGAACCGACAAGGAGCAGACATCTTCATCCTGCAGTTTGCAGACCAGACGACCCAGGATCCAAGACTCGGCGTGAGTACAAGCCCGATGTCCTCACTCCTCAGGGAGCAGAGGAGGGAAGGCCACCCCTCCCCCCCCAGCACAGGTGATCTCCATCTTGGATACCGACAAAGCTCGGAGGAGCTGCGAGCTCCAGCTCAGGCCTTGGAATAAAACGAGTCATTTAGCAGGTCACAAGAACTTAACAGCGAAGTGACCTGCCAGAATCAGCTCCATCCAGGGAAAAGTCACCCAGCTCAGGCGCCAGCCATTGGAGTGCCTTGCCTCACTGGGTAACCAGAGCCAGAGGCTGCCCCTCCCTCTAGCAGCCACCACAATCAATTGAAAAACAGAAACCCTGAGAATGGCTCCAGGCTGGGCTCTGTGAGCTTTATCACAAAACAGACCCAGGGAAAAGCTACTGTTTGTTGAAAGGCCTCAACTCTACCCAGAACCTAGCCTCACCACCACATCCCCCTCTTTTGTGATTCTCAAAGCAGATCACCCTCCCAGAAAACTAACCTGGGAGGGGGATCTCAAAATCTTGGGTAAAGCAGAGCATTTTTCTGCCTCTTCCAACCAACCCACTTAAGAAACCAATCAAGCCACAGGACCTCAAGCTGACCAGAGACTCCAACAAGAGACTGGTTACAGACAAAAGGGAGATACAGGATTCTTCCCACTCCTCCCCCCCACAAAAAAAAATCAAAAGACTTTTTTTTCTTTTTTCTTTCTTCTTCTTTTCTTTTTTTTGCTTGTTTTTTGTTTTTTGTTACCATATATATATATATATATATATATATATATATATATATATATATATATATATATATGTAAATTTTTCCCTTCTAAAACTTTTATTAATCTTTAATTTTTTCCTCTTCTGAAAAAATAATCGTTTTCCAGTAACTTTTTTTTTTCCTCATCTTATAATTTTTATTTTAGGAATAAGTGAATGAGCGTTTTCCTTTCTTTTCTTGTCTTCTTTCTCTTTTTCTTTCTTTCTTAATTATCTTTTTGTTTTTTATCTAGCTCTACTGAACTTCTGATTTTTTCTTCTCCCTTTCCCATCCTTAAAGTTTTTCACATCTCCTCTATGTCCCTCCCCTTCTCTGAACATATTCACATTCTTCTCTAAATAGACGGTCTTTTAACCTCTATAATAACATTAATTTTTACGTTTCTATTTTTTTCTGGTCTCTCTTTATTCCCCTTTCCGTCTCTTTTTTTTCTCTCTCTCTCTACTTGCATCCTACCCAACCCATTTCCTGCATTGTGATTAGGACATAGTTAACTCTCCCTGTGCCTCCCCACACCAATCTATTCCTATTTTTTACCCACATCTCTCCCTAATCCTAATAATTTCTGGTTTTCCAAATTTTTTTCTGCGGTTCGAAATCCTTTAACATATAGTTGTTTGATGTTGAATAGATGTATCTGTTGAACTAGATTGTATCTGTAGACTATTGACTGTACAAATGCAAACTTTGGTTGATGGTTGCTTTAAGATAGTGTTCTAGCACAAAACTGGTGCAATCTTCATCTCAAATGGGCCGAGTAAGCCGGAAAAACACAAGAAAGATGGCAAATTCGGGTATCTCAATTCCCAATCTTGATAATCAGGGATTAGAACAGATAAAGAATAATCCAGAGGAGAGTTCCCAAATAGCTCTACAAACACTAATAGCAAACATGATAAATGAGAAGTTTGACGATGTACAAAGGACTCTGTATGAGCTTGATAGGGAGAGAGAGGAGGCATCCCAGAAGTTTATACAGGAATATCATAAGCGTGAGGAAGCTACTCAAAAACTGATACAGGATTTGCGTGAACAACTTGAGAATATTCAAAGAGAAAGGGAGGAATGGCGTGAGCAGGCAGAGAACACTCAAAGAGAACTGCAGGAATCCCACGAACGGGAAGAAAGAGAACTGCAGGAATCCCACAGACGGGAGGAAGCTAATCAAAGAGTAATTCAGGAATTGAGAGACCAGGTAGAGAATACACAAAGATCACTAAAGGCATTCATGGAATCCATTAACAAAGAGCTGAAGGAAGTCAGGGAGACCACAAAGGGAATGCTGAATGGAACCCAACAGAAGGAATGGGAGTCCAAAGAAACCATAACCAATCAACTAAGTGATTTGAGAACAAACACTGAACACCAAATTAAGGAAGTAAAGAAATTCATACAAGACCTAAAACAGAGCTTCAACAAAGAACTTGAAGCCATCAAAGCTGACCAATTAGAAGGAAAAGAGATTAAAAACAAAGTAGAGAGTCTTGACAGCAGGTTAAACCATGCAGAAGATCGAATCTCAGGGATTGAAGACAGCCTAGATATCATAGAGAAAGAACATACAACCATCCAAGACAAATCCAAGAAATATGATAGGTCTATCCAACACCTGGAAGACACCATCAGAAGGCCCAATCTAAGGATAATGGGTGTAGAGGAGCACCTAGAAACAGAAGTTAATGGTCTAGGAAATTTGTTTAACAGGATCCTAGCAGAGAACTTCCCAAACATACAAAAAGATAGGCCTATTCAGATACAGGAAGCTTTTAGAACCCCAAATAGACCAGACCAGAATAGGACATCCCACCGTCACATTATAATCCACACAGGATCAACCCAGACCAAGGAAAAGATCCTTAAAGCTGTCAAGGAGAAAAGGTTAATCACCTATAAAGGGAAACCAATTAGAATCACCTCAGATTTCTCAGCAGAGATAATCAAAGCAAGAAGAGCCTGGAATGATGTATGCCATGCCCTAAAAACAAACAACTATCAACCAAGAATACTGTACCCAGCTAAACTCTCCTTCATAACTGAAGGCCAAATAAAAACCTTCCATAGCAAAGAAAAATGGAAACAATACATCTCCACCAAACCAGCCCTACAAAAGGTTCTTAAAGATGTCCTACACATAGAAAACCAACAAGACCGCAACAAAGGCCAAGAAACTGCACCCAAACTGAGAATCCAAGAACCATAGGAAGAACCCAGTTTTCGCAGCCCCCAAGAAGGTGGATAACATGGCAGGAACTCCCAAATACCTCTCAGTCCTATCTCTTAACGTTAACGAACTGAACTCTCCAATTAAGCGACATAGACTGGCTAGTTGGATTAAAAAACAAGACCCTTCTATCTGCTGCCTGCAGGAGTCACATCTTGCCCTTAAAAAGAAACACATTTTCAAGGTTAAAGGCTGGAACAAAATCTACCAAGCAAACGGCCCTCATAAACAGGCGGGAGTTGCAATCCTAATAGCAGATAAAATAGACTTCAAAGTAAAATTCGTGAGAAGAGATAAAGATGGTCGCTACATACCAATTAAAGGATCTCTCCTTCAGGAGGATATTACAATTCTAAATATCTATTCGCCAAACAATGGAGCACCCAAATTTATCAAAGAAACACTACTTTCCCTCAAATCCCATATAGATCCAAAGACATTAATTGTTGGGGATTTTAACACACCACTCTCCCCACTAGATAGATCAACTCGGCAAAAACTCAACAGAGAAACCGCAGATCTAAACAGCTGCATAGATCAACTAGACTTAACAGACATTTACCGAACATTTCACCCAGCAGCATCAGAATACACATTATTCTCAGCAGCACATGGAACATTTTCTAAAATAGACCACATTTTAGGCCACAAAGCAAACTTGTCTAAATTCAGAAACATTGAAGTTATACCTTGCATTCTCTCTGACCACAAGGGAATAAAATTAGAACTCAACACCAAAAGCCACCAAAGAAAGTCTGGTATCACAAGGAGGCTGAACAACACACTGCTGAATCATGAGTGGGTCATGGAAGAGATTAGAAAGGAAACTCAAATGTTCATGCTATTCAACAAAAATGAACACACAAATTACCAGCTCCTCTGGGACACAGCAAAGGCAGTACTCAGAGGCAAGTTTATGGCTCTGAGCTCCTACATCAACAAATCGGAGAGATCTGAAACTAACAATTTAATGACACATCTAAACCTCCTTGAAAAAGAGTAGCAAGATAAACCCCAATCCAGTAGACGGAAAGAAATAATCAAAATTAAATCAGAATTAAATGAATTAGAATCCAAAAAAACTATAGAAAGAATCAACAAAACAAAGAGTTGGTTCTTCGAAAAACTTAACAAAATTTACAGACTCTTAGCAAACCTTATCAGAAAAAGGAGAGAACACACCCAAATTAATAAACTCAGAGATGAGAATGGAAACATCACCACGGAAACAACCAAGATTCAGAACATTATAAGGGAATACTTCTCAAAACTTTATGCTAATAAGTTTGAGAACTTGCCAGAAATGGACCTTTTCCTAGCAAATATTGACATGCCAAAACTAAACCAAGATGAGTTAAACCAGCTTAACAGGCCCATATCAAGCATCGAAATAGAAACAGCAATAAGAGACCTCCCAGCTAAGAAAAGTCCAGGACCAGATGGTTTTACAGCGGAATTTTACAAGGCCTTCAAAGCAGAGCTCACACCAATACTCCTCCAACTCTTCAATGAAATTGAAAGAGAAAGCTCACTACCGAATACATTCTATGAAGCCATCATAACCCTCATCCCAAAACCAGGCAGGGACTCATCAAAGAAAGAGAACTATAGACCCATTTCTTTGATGAACATTGATGCAAAACTTCTCAACAAAATTTTGGCCAATCGACTTCAACAATTCATCCAAAAAATCATACACCATGATCAAACAGGATTCATTTCAGGGATGCAAAGCTGGTTCAATATACGCAAATCAATTAATATTATTCATCACATCAACAGGAGCAAGAATAAGAACCACATGGTTATCTCAATAGATGCAGAAAAAGCATTTGACAATATCCAACACCCCTTTATGATGAAGGTTCTGGAAAAATTAGGAATCCATGGAACATTCCTCAATACAATAAAGGCTGTATATGACAAACCTACAGCCAGCATTATACTCAATGGTGAAAAACTAAAGCCATTTCCTCTTAACTCAGGAACAAGACAAGGATGCCCACTCTCTCCACTTCTCTTCAATCTAGAATTAGAATGCCTAGCTACAGCAATAAGACAAGATGCAGACATAAAGGGGATCCAAATAGGGAAAGAAGAAATAAAACTCTCCCTCTTTGCAGATGACATGATCTTGTATTTAAAGAATCCCATAGACTCCACTCCCAAATTACTCAAGCTGATTCAAAACTTTGGCAAAGTAGCAGGTTATAAAATTAACCCCCAAAAATCAATGGCTTTTCTATATGCCAACAATGAGAAAAGTGTGGCTGAAATTAGGAAGGCAACTCCATTTGTAATAGCCCCACAAAAAATAAAATACCTAGGAATTAACTTAACCAAAGAAGTGAAGGACCTCTATGATGAAAACTTTAAAATCTTGAAAAAGGAAATCAACACAGAACTTAAAAAATGGCAAAACCTCCCATGCTCCTGGATTGGCAAGATTAACATCGTGAAAATGGCAATACTTCCCAAGGCTATCTACAAATTCAACGCGATACCTATCAAAATTCCACCCTCATTCTTCAAGGAAATAGAAGAGGCAATCCAAAAATTCATATGGAACAATAAAAGACCCCGAATAGCAAAAACGCTCCTCAACGGAAAGAACACTGCTGGAGGAATATCAATACCAAATTTCAAACTCTACTATAAAGCCATAGTAATCAAAACAGCTTGGTATTGGCATAAGAACAGACCTCAGGACCAATGGAATAAAATTGAAAACCCAGAAATGAACCTACAGACCTATAGCCATCTAATCTTCCGTAAGGAAGCCAAAACAATAAAATGGAAGAAAGACAGCCTCTTCAGTAAATGGTGCTGGCAAAATTGGTTAACTACATGTAGAAAACTAAAGCTAGATCCTTATATATCACCCTGCACCAGAATCAACTCCAAATGGATCAAAGACCTTGAACTCAAAGCAGACACTCTGAAAACATTACAGGATGGAATAGGAGAAACCCTAGGTGTCCTTGGCTCAGGCCGAAATTTTCTGAATAGAGACCCGGAAGCACAACAAATCAAAGAAAGGTTGGACAAATGGGATTGCATAAGATTGCAGAGCTTCTGCAGGGCAAAGGACATAGCTGTCAAGATCAATAGAAAGCCCACAGACTGGGAGAAGATCTTTACTAGCCATACAACGGACAAGGGTCTCATATCTAAAATATACTTGGAAAAAAAATAAAATATACTTGGAACTCAAAAAATTAAACCCCCCAACAACAAATCCTCAAAGAAACAACTGCCCAATAAATAAGTGGGCGAAAGACTTAAAGAGAAGCTTCTCTGAAGAAGAAAGAAGGATGGCCAATAGACACATGAAGAAATGTTCAACATCCCTAGCCATAAAAGAAATGCAAATCAAAACAAAATTGAGATATCACCTCACTCCAGTTAGAACAGCAAAAATCAAGAACTCTAACAACAACAGATGCTGGAGGGGATGTGGACAGAAAGGAACCTTACTTCATTGTTGGTGGGAATGTAAACTTTTTCAACCACTTTGGAAAGCAGTATGGAGGTTCCTCAAAAGACTTCACATAGATCTCCCCTATGATCCAGCAATCCCACTTTTGGGCATTTACCCAAATGTTTACAAACAAGACCACACTAAAGCTACCAGCACAACTATGTTTATTGCAGCATTATTTACCATAGCTAAGATATGGAACCAACCCAGATGCCCCTCAGTAGATGAATGGATCAAGAAAATGTGGTATATATACACAATGGAATTCTATGCCTCCATCACAAAGAATGACATTGCCCCATTTGTTAGGAAATGGAAAGGTTTGGCAAAAATTATATTAAGTGAAGTAAGCCAGGCCCAAAGAAGCATAGGTCCCATGGTTTCCCTTATTTGCAATATCTAGTATAGGTATGAGTCAAGCGGAAAAGGTCAGATAATGTGATGTTAGGAAAATGAACCCTTAAATATGTATTTTAATGTTTTCGTTTCTTTCATGCATGTGTTTCTAACGCATTTATAAGATTATTTCTTTGTTGCTTTGTATGTCCCTCCCCCACAGTGTAACCCCCGCTTTCACTATATTTGATGTCATTATAACATGTGGAAGAGATGGGGACAAACAAGTCGTTTAAGGATTCAGGTGGACCTGTTGCAACAATGAGAAGTACAAAATGTCATGTCAAAACCAGCTTTACAATGTCGGTGTGGGGGGGGAGGGAGGTATAATTGGGTGGGGGGAGGGGGGAGGCGGGGAATTGAGGTGAAGGGTAAACAAAGGAGGAGGCTGCAATGCTTGGTAAGAAATGTATACATTATCCTGCCCGTGTAATTGTAGCCCCTCTGTACAGTATGTTCTCAAATAAAATAAAATTAAATGAAAAAAAAAAGAAAAGAGTAAAATATGTTTCATGCTTGAGACTGCGTAAATTACATATGAATGTTGCTCAAGATGCGACGGAGAGATGAATTCATATTTATATTACTGAGATTTACATCACAATATAAGAAATATATGTATTTTAAGGAATTGGTCATTGAAAGCCCTAGATACCTAATCGATTAAGAATGGAATTGAAAATTGCAGATGAAAACAAACCAATATGCAGGTATTATGATTTTATAATACTAATATGAAATAACTGAAGCTTTTGTCTTCTGAAAAAGAATGGTTAGCCTATAATTTCAATGTAAGGAATCAGTTGTAATGAGTCTAAAATCTTTTCCTCCAAGATATCCAAGAGTACTATACTCATCCTCTAAAGAGTAAATAAGTAATTATTTTCCTTAGTTTTGCTTAATATTAATTTACTTGTAGCAAAAGGTTAAAATGTCTGCTCTCTTTCTTTCAATGTAATAACATACATTTCATAATATTACTGTCTCTTCATAGAAGCCTGAAATCACTATTTCAAAGTAATACAAACAGAAACACAAAAATAACCGGATACAACCATCACAAATCCTAAATTATGTGAAAAAAGCCACAATATCAAAAATAAACCTGAGGAAGTGGAAAAACAATGGCAGAATAACAACAGAAAATTACCCTAGCTCTAGCTAATGAAACAGAGATTTAGAGTCCTAGCAGGTACTCCACTTCTAGCAGGTCAAACCAAGTCAGGTATAATTATATATAGATATATAATTCAAAAGAAGATTTTTATACTGTTTTCACAAGGAAACAGAAATCTATGATAAGTTACCTAGCCAGGCAGGTGACTGCTGTGAAAAAAAAGCACAGCTGCACTGTGGAAATAAAAGGGCCACATGGGAAAAAAGCAGGAACAGAGACAGCCACATCCAAACACAGACACAATTCACCTTACCACTGGACAGTTCGAACTGTCTTTGGAACCACAAGTATTAACATGACAACATTTCACCACAAATGATCTCTAATCCTATACTTAACGGTCTAGACAAAAACCTAAGTCTAGAAAAACAAATCACAACAGAAGACCAAACCAACACCTGGCAAATCAACCAAGAACATAGAGAGTCACCTGTTAAGATCATAGATCCCCCAAATGAAAGCCAATAAATCCTCCAAATGGACAAAATAAATCAGAAAAATACAAGAAAACTGATGCCAAGGTAGTATACTTCACACAGGAAATGACCAGACATTAGAACAGACAGTTAAGGACCTAGAAGATAGTATTCAAAATACATTAAAAGTAATGCTGAAAAATGTGATTAACGAAAAGATACAAAACCTCCACAAGGAAATTTGTGAACAAGATGAGACCAACCAAAGATTAGCAAAATAATTCATGTAGACTACAAACAGAAAGATAAATAAATTTTGAGAAGGCAAAGGAGTCCAAGGAAAAAAATACATACCTAGTTAAAAGGTATGAGAGAAGATACAGTGCCCCTACCCAAAGAAAAGATGTAAACAAAGTCCACACAAGACCTAAAACAAAGCTTTAATAAAGATAGAAGCCCTAAAAATGACCAATTAGGAGACAGAGAAATCCAAAACAAAATAGAAAGTCTCTACAACGAAAAGATGACATAGAAGATAATGTTGGGCGTCAAAGACAGACTAGGTCTAATAGAAAAGAGGAGATAATCATTTAGAACAAATCCAAGAAACAAGAAACGGTCTTGCTGGAAGTTCCAGATTCAGTTAGAAGATCAAACTTGGGGGAGATAGGTATCAAGAAGGAGAAGAGCAGGAAACAAAATGGATGGGAAACATATTACAGAATTCAAGCAGAGAACATGCCAAACATCCAAAGAGATAGGCTCATTCAGAGAAGAGAAGCCTTTAGAAAACCAGAGAATACCAGAACAGAACAACCCACCACCACATCATAATCCATTAGAGGATCATAAGAGATCAAGGAAAGGATTCTTAAAGCTGCCAGGAGAAAAGACTGATTATTTATAAAGGATATACATTCAGAATAAATAATGATTTCTTAGCCGATATGATAAAAAGGAGAGCCTGGCATGATATATGGCAAACGTTAAAGGCAAACAACTACCAACCGTGAATATTGTCCCAAGCAAATCTCTCCTTTACATTTAAAGGATATATAAAAAATATTTCATGACAAAGAGAACTTGAAACAATTTATCTCCACCAAATCGGCAAGATTGAAATTAATCAAATATATCCTACATAGAGAAGGTCAAGAAGAACAGCAACTGGTTATATAAAATGCTCCCTACCAGAGAAAAAAGTAAATATAATAAGAATAGATGAGGCACAGCTCCTAACAGCAGGTGTATGAAATAGCAGGAATTATTAGATATTTCCCAGCCTCAACTCTCAATATCAATGGACATAAATTTCCAATTAGAAAACACAGATTAGGGGCTGGGAAGGTGGCTCAATGGTAGAGTGCTTGCCTTGCATGCCTGAGGCCCTGGGTTCGATTCCCCAACACCACATAAGCAGAAGAAAAAAAGTCAGAAGTGGTGCTGTGGCTCAAGTGGTAGAGCACTAGCCTTGAACTGAAGAGCTGAGGGACAGCGCCCAGGCCCAGAGTTCAGGCCCCACAACTGGACTCCCCCCCCCAAAAAAAAAGAAAACACAGATTAGATAGTAGTTTCAAAAAACAAGACACATCCATCCAGTTTCCACTAGAGATACATTTCATTGACAAAAACAAACACATACTCAAACTGAAAGGCTGGAAGGAAAATTTTCAAGCAAATGGACAGCATAAACAGGCCACAGTAGAATTACTAACATAAAATAATATAGAATTCAAATTAAAATTAGCAGGAAGAGACATTACATATTGATAAAGGCAGCTCTCCATTAGGAGGATATATCAAGTTTAATATCATTGCCCTGAATCCTGGAGCAGCCCACATCATCAACCAAATACTACATAACCTTTAAACACATCTCAACCCATCATTGTCATGCATGGATTGGTTATTCAAGAGAAACTCAACCAAGAAACTGAAGACCTAAATAATTGCATTGACCACCTAGCCCTAAGAGACATCTACAGAATATACACTCAGTGTCAGTATATACATTCTTTGCAGCAGGTCATGGAAGATTCTCCAAAATACAACCTATCCTATGTCACACAGAAATTCTGTCCAAATTGAAAGAAAAATTAATTGAATTCCCATACCTTGTCAGACCACAGCAGAATAAACTTACAATTAAACAGCTAAAGTAAAAATAATTGTCAAACCCATGAAGACTGAACAACATATTGCTGAATGACCAGTAGGACACTGAAGAGATTAGCATAGAAATCTGAAAGTTTCTGGAATTTAACAAAAATGAACACACAAAATACCAGCTCCTCTGGGACATATTAAATGCAGTACTTACAGAAAAATTTATAGCTTTGAATGCCTACATCAAGCAATTGGGGAAATCTCAAATCAGTATTTTTGTTATGTACCTAAAGCTCTTTGAAGAGAGGAACATGTCCAAACCTAAGTGGGCGGAAACAAATGAAAAAATTAAGTCAGAAATAACTAAATAAAGACAAAATAAAACATAGAAAGATCAACAAAACAGAGCTGGTCCTTTCAATAAATTAACAGACTTGACAGACCCTTACCAAATCTGACTTAAAAGAGACCTTATATAGATAGAAAGATAAGTAAAAACACACAGATTGGGAGAAGGTCTTTAGTTGCTCTGCAACATACAATGACCTCAATCTCAAATATTCTTAGAGCTCCAAAAGTTAACCCCCCAAAAAAACAAATCCTCATAGAAACAACAACCCTCATAATATAAGTGGGCTTAAGATTTAAGGAGAGACCTCTCTGAAGAAGAAATATGAATGGCCAATAGATACATGAAAAATATGCAACATTTCTGGCCATAAAAGAAATGCAAATCAAAGCAAAATTGAGATTCCACCTCACCCCAGTTTGATTGACCATTACGAAGAAAACTAATAATATCAGATGCTGGGCTGGTGGGGATATGGCCAAAAAGGAACATTACTATACTCACTATTGGTGGAAATGTAAACTTGTTCAAATACTCTGTAAAAAAAAGTATAAAGGTTCCTCACTAGAGCTCCCCGATGACCCAGCAATGATGGATCAAGAAAATGTCATATATATTCACAAGAAAATTCTATGCTTTCATCAGAATGAATGAAATTGCCCCATTTGTAAGGAAATGAAATCATTTGGAAACATAATAATTCAAACAAGCCAGACCCAAAGAATCATAGGCTACATATTTTGACTCATTTGGAAAAACTAGTATATGTCTAGGATATTCCCAATAGCTCAATAGCAATATGCATATCACCATAAAATGATGCTTATCGAAATGAGCTCCAAGAAATGGATACAAGATGATTGTATAGTGAACTGTTTTTAGTTATTTCTATTTAGTTTTTACCCTTTGGTTTATTCCCTGTAGTTACTGTTTTTGATTTCTGTACCCTTTGTCTTATACATAAGTTAATCTGATTTGGGGAAGGGAAGGGAAATCACAGAAATGGTCGACAAAGATTAACCAAAGCAACAGTGATATGCACTAGACGCTATGTTAGAAATAAGCTTTACAATTTTGTGGGAGTGGGATGTCAGGGTTGGGGGAAGCACGAAAAAATAAGGAAGGGGTAACACTGTTAAAAATGTACTCATTACTTATGTAACTGTAACCCATCTCTCTGTATATCACCTTCATAATAAAAAAACAAAACAAAAAGAGAACTCATCCAAATACAGAAAATCAGAGACAAAAATGAGACAACACAACAGATATAAGCAAAATTGAGAAGTTATAAGAGAGTACTTTGAAAATCTTACGTCAATCACCTGGAGAATCTTGGAGAAATTGATGCTTTCCTATACTGGATCTGAAGCAAGAAGTAACACATAAGAAGAAATGAAAATGAAATGTCAGTAAACCACTTCCCATTCCAGAAAAATCTAGGCCTCAATGAATTTACCATGAAATTAAGGCCTGCAAAGAACTTACAATACACAGATGTAACTCTTCAATGGATAGAAAGGGAAATGGAATTATCAAACACATTCTATGAAGCTAGAATTAGACTCTTCCTCAAATCACATAGGGACTCACCAAAGAAAGAGAACTATGAACCCAACTCTTTGATAAGCAATTATGCAGAACTTCTTAATAAAATTCTCACCAACTAATTTCAGCAACTAACAAAAAATAATATTGTATGATCAAATAGGATTCACCCTAGGATACAATTGGATTGAATATTCTTGTCAATAATCATAATACAAACCATCAGCAGAAGCAGGGACAAGAAACACATGATCGTCTATAGGGATGTAGTAATAGCTTTTAACAAGCTCCAATACCCCTTTATGATTAAAAGGTCTGAGAAGCTAGGAATGCATGGAACATTCCTCAATATAATACACACACACACTCACACACACACACATATGACACACACACACACATATATATATATGAAACACATATCACACACACACACACACACACACACACACACACACACACACACACACATATGACAGAGATAATTAGCATTTACCTAACCGTGGAAGCACGGAGACATTAACATCAGGAATGAGACAAGGATGTCCACTCTCTGCACTACTCTTCAATATGGTAGTGGACTTTCTAGCAAGAGCAATAGGCAAGAGAAAAACATAAAGGGGATCCAAATAGGGCAGAAGTAAAACTATCCCTTTTTTACAGATGAAATATTCCTGTATTTAAAGGACTCTATAGCTTCTTCCTCCAAGTTACTAAAGGTGACACTAGCCTTCAGCAAAGCATCAGGGTATAAAACCACAAGAGTCAGTAGTTTTTCTGTGTTACCAACAATGGGAAGATCCAGGCTGAAATCCAAAAAACAACCTCATATGTATTAGTTTCAAAATCAAATCAAATCTAAACTAAACAAAACAACAACAGGAATTAATTAATTTAATTAAAAATGTGAAGGACCTCTACTGTGAAAACTTTAAAAATCTAAAAAGGGAAATTGAAGGAGACTCAAGGAAATGGAAAATCTTTTAATGCTCCTGGTTGGAAGAATTTACATGAAGAAACTGCAATACTACCCCCAAACAATTGACAATGCAATACTCATCAAAATCCCAACTATATACTTCAATACAATAAAGAAAGCAATCCAAATTTAATACGGAATTACAAAATTACAGATGAAACAGAAGGCTTAGAAATGAACTCATGGGCCTATAGTGGTCTTACACACACACACACACACACACAGAGAGAGAGAGAGAGAGAGAGAGAGAGAGAGAGAGAGAGAGAGAGAGAGAGAGAGAGAGAGAGAGAGAGAGAGAGAGAGAGAGAGAGAGAGAGAGAGAGGCATTCTATTCACCCATCAGAAAGGATGACTTTTCACCAGTCTTAAGGAAAATGAAAGGCTTGGTAAAATTATACTAAGAGCAAAAAGAACGGAATGCAGACTCAGAGCAATATAAGTTTCATGGATTCATTCATTTATGGTAGCTAGAAGGTGCCTACAAATCTACAAATAAACAAGACTGATTCTATCTCGTCCCAGTTAGAATGGCCATTATCAAGAAAGCTAACAATAGCAAATGTTGACATGGATGTAGCCAATTGGGAACTCTATTACACTGTTGGTGGGAAATTACACTTGTTCATCCACTGTGGAATGCAATACAGAGTTTCCTGAAAAGACTAAATATAGATCTCCCTTAAGACCCAGTAATTCCCCTCATCGGCAGTAATTCAATAAATAACAAACAATCTCACATGAAAGCTACCTGCATAACACAGGCCCAGAGTTCAAGGACTTGCAAAACGTTACCACTGCTGTTATTTGTTTCTTCAAATATGAACTTTTGACATGAGAAACCAAGTCATTCTATTTGCAGTAGCTAGGATAGGACTTAAATGTTGTGGGTGATAAAAAGGCTTCTTTGTTGAATGTTAGGAAAAGAGGTAGGCAGTCCAAGAAAAGGGAGATTTTTTTTGTTGTTAGTCTGAAGGGCTTGAAGTCTGGGCTTGGGCACTGTCCCTGAGCTCTTCAACTCAAGGTGAGTTCTCTACCTCTTGAGCCACAGTGCAACTTCTGGTTTTCCTGTGGTTAAATGGAGATATGAGTCTCAGGGACTTTCCTGCCCAGGGGGCTTTGAACCACAGTCCTCAGCTTCCTGAGTAGCTAGGATTACAGTTGTGAGCCACTGGCACCAGGATAAAAATGGGGGAATTTTAGAAAAGAAAATCCACCTCTTCACCTGTGTCTAAACCTCAGATATCACTATTAGAACACTCCATCCTCAACTCATTTCATCAGATATTTGTAAAGTTTCTCTTTCCCTTTATGTAGGAATACTGCAGTCAATATCAACTCAGCTGTGGGACTGGATCAATTGTATGTTAATTTCTAGCACCTAAATCAAGAACTGTTACATCAAAACAAATGAACCCCTCAGTTGGAATAATTGTTTTCTCTTTTTATTACAAATCTGTGCTTTATTAATTCCTAATGTGATACTCGACCTCCTAACAGACTGATGATATTTTCTTTCTCTTCAGCAATTGTCCTTCTCCCACATGTGGTCAAATATTTAAGATTTCAAAGATTTCCATTGATAATTCATTAAGTTGACCTCTAAGATAATGTGCATTTCTGGAATTTGGTCTGCTGTCTTGTTCTTACATGCACAGGCTTTCTATGATTTATTTGTTCTACAAGCAATTCTACTTTCCAATCTTCGTGTGATCAATTTTAGTCCCTCTCCTCAGTCTTTCTGACCCTCTCTCTGGAGTCTCATTTGAGTCTGTCTCATAAAAAATATATTATCAACTAAATGACTCTCAACTTCTGTTTCTGGCCTGACTGCATGTAGTCTGTGATAGCAGCCCTGACTGGCTGTGCTTACTGGAGTGTTTTTTGTTTGTTTTGTTTTGTTTTGTTTTGTTTTTAGAAGTCTAGGATCACTATTGAAGGTAGTAGCTTTTCTGAGCCTTTGTGATCCCCTGGCTTAGAGTCAATGGGTTTTTCTCCTAAAGATACAAAGAACAGGTGACTAAATTCCTGTTTAAATTGTCTCAAAATGAGGCAATCTGGCATCCTTGCAAAGCCATAAAAAATCCTCTATAACCAATTACAGAAATGTTATATCAAGATGGCTTGTTAAGATGACTGTTCATTGGAAATGTTCATCTCCAAGTCACCACCATACAACTGATCACATTCCTGGGAGCAGACTTTTGGAAGAAAGGTTCCCCTTCCTTCCTTATCTTATTATAGATCAAACCATAATATTCTGCAGTTGTGGTCAGCCTGGAGCACTTTTTCCCAAGAATATTCTGTAGTGTAAAAGAGGACCAACTATCAAAATAAAGGTGAAAATACTTGTCTACTACAGAATGATTTATTGTGCTTATATCTATTGTTATTTTAACAAAAAATCTATTGTTATTTTCATTACTTTAAACACATGGATAATTTATATTGGGATTAGACAAGTGGCAAAGGATTAATAGAATAAAGATTCGATTTACTTTCATATATCCAATATAATACACTTAACCCCTTATGAAAAATTAAATCCAACTGTAGAAACAATGTCAAAAATATAAAATAAGCCTTAATATGAATAAGGACTTTTTAGAAATTCAGCTGCTAGATTTCTCATGGAGAGCTTTCATAACACTTTGTGAAGCACAAGTCAGAACCTCACTGAAGTGTAGATGGTTTTCCCTCTCCTTTCTGTCATGCTCTGTCATTATCAATCAACATATAGCTAATCTTGAATAATCCTCTAATAACAAAATGTTGATGGAGTGTTTATATGTAGAAAATCTGGGAAGGCTAACTTTTTCCAATTAGGACAGTCTGTATTCTATGACCCAGCAGAGAGAAAACTAGGTAAGCATCCATTTGCAACCTTCTGAATAATTCTGATTCTGCCCACATCAGTTATCTATCCATACCTGTGCACAAGTAAGAAGATTTTAAAAGCATTTAGTATTTAAAATTTAAACTTAAATATAGAATGAAATTAGTTCCAATGCATAACATTAAGATATTTAGAAACAACTGAGAAACCTAAAGGTCTATAAGATTTATTTTTATTGGAAGTGAAGGAATATTGGAATTTGATTCTCTACTGTTTAAGCAATTTGCATCAGACTTGATACTTATTAAATTTTGTATATTGAAAGGAATACAAGCCTCAACAATATGTCAATACTATCCTCTTATTTATCTCTAAAGGTTTATGCTTCTGGTCTCTTAATATTAAAACTTCAAAAAATTTTATCTGTAGCAAGTTGTGCAAAGGGGTTTCACTTCCTCATGTCAGTGTTGAATAGAGTGTATGTGCATTTCAATGTTCAGTGCATCTGGATCATTGTCAAATTTTCCATTTTTCTTCCTTCCCTTACCCCAAACCCACCTATCCCTTCAAATTTCCTACTTATAGTCTCACATATGTACATTGAGTGTTATGACTGTATTAGTCCACCATTTCATTCTCCAGCCTTCTTCTCTACTCCCTTTAAGCCAAGATCCCCTTTTAAGACTTGTTTCAACTTCATGGTATTTTGTTAAATATCTCTACCATTGGCATTTGGCTATGGGCTTGCCACATCCTCTCTTCCATGTTTGACCACATAAATGAGTATATTTCTCCACATTTCTAATCTCTGAATGGCTGAGATAGGTCTCTTTTACTATTCACCTTCTGTCCTAAATTTAGAATTGCACCTTCAGGGCCATCCTATAGAGTTTTTTCTTCTCTACACACTGAAGATGGAAAGGTAATAATTTCCATGCTCTTAGCATTATGCTATCCATCATGAATTTCCATGCTTATCACTTCAGCAGTCTATGTTTAAGGAAGATCTTCAATTTCTGATGATAGGAGCATGAGTCAGTTTTAATTATGCAGATTCCACTATGTAGTGAGCCCTAAATTTTCAATAAATTTCGAGTAACTTTTTATTAATAATTTAAAAAGTTTTATTTCAGTATTTGAAATGCTGCCCCAATTATTTTAAAAGTTTCACAATATGTTAGACTGAACTTTCCCCCCCATTTTCCCCACTAGTTCAGGTTAAGTCTCCTTTGGCTTTATTGTTTGAGAGGCCAAGGGATGAGGGTAAACAGAGAGATGATCATTATTCAGATATCTCCTTCCTCTTCTGTTTCTGCTATTCTTGTTGAGAGGAAGACTGGAGCAGGGAACAAGAGTGATGCTTGACTTCACCATACAAGGGAGCATTCCTGGCATGTCAATTATTGTTTCTCAATATAACTTAAACTGCTTACTCTTGCCTTCTCTGTAACAGTAACCGAACTGTGGCTTCCTTGGTGCAGGAGGAAGCACACTAACAGGTTACTACCTGTAAATTGGTATCTTATATCTCAGCTTACTACCAAAAATATAAAGCTTTGGCTACATAAATGCAAAGGTGCTGATTGTCCAACAATACCTTAGTGAGCAGTAGACAATTCTACTCAGCTGCCCTCTTCTCTCATATCCTCCTCTTAATTCCCCTCCACTCATTTACCCTTCCATCCCTTCTTTCTTTGTCTCTCTTTCCTCCATATTAATCTCTATCTTCTCTCTTTTTCTTTTCAAGTAGCAAGTGATTTGGTTTATCAGACAACACATAAATAATTGAACAAATATTTATTTCTCCTCTTTTTGTGATTATTTATTCTTAAGAAGTGAGTTCAAGCACAGCACCAGTGGCTTACACCTAGATACACAGTAGGTTCAAATTTGACAATTGCAATTCCAAGCTATTTTAAGTAGATAAACCTAAGACATTCTTTTCTGCACTTGTGGTAAAAGGAAGAAGTGAAGGTGTGGCTCAGGTGGTATAGAGCAAACATTGAGAATTAAAGCCCAGATAGAGCTCAAGGCCATGAGTTCAAATCCCAGTACCAGCACAATATAAAAAAAACTGAGTCCTTTGTCTTTGAAAAGGGATATTTCTCCAAAAATTCATACCCAGGGAAATGTTCAAGGTCCAAGACTCTTTGTAAGTCTCTTTCACATCTTAAACTGATTCCTCTGCTTGATTCACATTATGGAAAATAGTAGTCACACTTCACATTAAAAAGTATGTGCATTGCTGACAGTTCTTACCATTTTTAATGTAAAGGAAGCATGAGAGAGGAATTCACCTCACTTGTGTGAGTTAGGTTTGACTCACTGACAGACTTTTGTAAGTAAATGAGGGTCTGTTTACACATAAAGAAGTCTATACAGATGGTTTTCTAGGAGAGAGAACAAGGTAGCTGTGGTCCAAGTTTGAATCAGAGTAAGTTTATTCCGATGATATGGCAAAGAGAAGCTCATCTCATAGAACTCTATGCAGACAGTAATTTCAAAAGGATTAAAAACCCATGTCTATGTTGTGAACATCCAAGTTTTCACAAACAAAAAGCAGTTTCCTTAGCCATGAAAATATAAGTTAGAGCAAAAGGAAATATGTTAAATATAGTTAATGGCTGAGTGACATGTGTAAAAGAGTTCTGTAATTACAACTAAACTATAAATTTTTCATCATGTCCCTAACAAGAATCTCAAAGATAGGCCTGGCTAAATCTGTCGTAGAGGACTGGGTTCATGCAATTGTCAGTTTTGTTTAGAGTCCAATATCTTCTACAGTCGCTTGGGCTGCAAACCGCTCACACCACATGCAGTGTCTGGAAAAACATGCTGTCTTGCTAGGCAGCTAAGGGATTTTTGTGCCACTGTGAATATTTATCGTTTTTCTTATAATTATACCTGTCAGTATGAAGTCATTTCACAATAAGAACAATAGTTACTGTACCCTTTGTCCCACTAACAAATCTCAGATGTAAATATAGCCTATAGCCCGTGGCTCATGCCTATAATCCTAGCTACTCAGGAGGCTGAGATCTGAGGGTCACAGTTCAATGCCAGTCCAGGCAGGAAATTCCATAAGATTCTTATCTCCAATAAACCACCAGAAAACTGGAAGTGGAGCTATGTCTCAAGTGGTAGAGCTCTTGCCTTGAGCTGAAGAGCACAGAGACAGCACCCAAGCCCAGAGTTCAAGTCCCAAGACTGACCAAAAAAAAAGTATGTATATATATATGTATGTATATATATGTATAAATGATGAGATTAATTACATTTAAATATAAATCAATATTTATGATATACATTTAAAATATATATATATGATATATTTATAATATATACATATATTTATATATAAGATCATATTATATCTATATGCTTATAAATATATTTGTAATTAATGTCCAAAGAGTACATCTGAAGATTTTGGGGAAAATGTAGTGTGTTTAAAGGCTTATTACTGATCCATCATACTTTCAATCATTTTTTCCACTTATTACAATGTCTGGAGTACCAAGACAATGATTATTTTATTCCTTACAATTTTGGATTAGAAACACCTACTTACTTGGTATGAAACCTACCAAAATATGATCTTGAAATCACACACCACAAACTGGACATCTACATCAATTTAGCAACTTACAGGTCTCAAACATTTATTTGAATCCTGTATCTCGTATACATTGTTTCCTTGGGGTCAGCTACATATACAAACATGCCTAGATTTTCATCCTCACATGACAGTAAACATAACACTGTAATAAAAAATAATATGATACTGAAAAAACACCTTCGCAAAAGTAATTAAATTTTATTTTTTAAATTTAATACACTATTGAAATACTGATGAAAGAGCAGCTGAGAGAATGTTTCAAATATTAGAGTGCCTGCCTAAAGAGCATGTTTCTCATTCCAAGCATCATTATTTACATCCTTCCTCCTCCCACATAAAAAATAAATAACTACAGAATTAACCTACATGTTCCTTAATCACTCATTGAAGAAAGAAATTGTAATATATATATATATATATATATATATGTATATACACACAATGATGTACTATTTAGCCACACATAATTATGAAATCATATTATCTTCAAGAAAATAGAACTGGAAACATTCATATTAAAGCAATAAGCCATTCTGTGAAAAACAAATACTAGATTTCTCATATGCAGACTCTAGACCCAGAAAATAAAATGAATGACCCAGGTGTAATAGATAGAACTGATTAAATTTGGAAAAAAGTAAGAGAGGAGATAAAGAGAAATGCTGTGGAGTAAATATGTTCAAATATTTCATAAGTTAGTATGATGACATAATAAAACATAACTATAAAAATAGGCTAATGAAATTAATAAAAGGAATAAAATTTAGCAAGCTACATTATATGAACATATGTGTATAACACAATAAAATACCTTGTGAAATTAATATTTGCTAATAAAAAGGCAAAAATTAATTCCAGTTTTTATAGATTCATATGTTAATTTCCATTTTTTGCCCAGATATTTCCCTGATAAAGTAAAAGGAGAAATAGGTTTTGTTCATTTAAATTATTCCAGTTAACTACTGTCAATGTGAAATTGTTCAACTTAATTATTATATTAGAATATTTCCAATGTACTCTTCAAAATATTACCCTATAGGTATATACTTTTTGCTATTTATTGAATATGGTTCCTTTACTTAATTAGTATAGACCATTTTCTGAATGTAGTTTGGTTTATGCAACTAAGATATATAATACCTGACCAGGAAATCAATTATTCAAACAGTTTTTTATCAAAAATGCCTATAACAAAATAAAGAGGTAAATCCAAAGTATGTATATTTGAAGACAATACCTGTTTAGTCCTCTTCTCACATTCCCCATTCCCTTCTTGAGAATAATACACATTGTAAGGAAATGCTTTAAATGTTTTACAGAAATAGGTTGACTTTAGACCAATGAGTTACTCTATGCTGTATTTTTATTTACATTATATACAAAAAAGCTAAATTCTTACCTTATCATTTTCCTTAGACTTTATACTCATGTTTAAGCTCTGATGGGTGACAGATAAAGATATAAACATTTTTGAACAGTGGCTAAATTTAGGCTGAGGAATTTATGTACAACTATACTCTTGCAGATAAGCCTCATCAGTGCTGAGACCACGATAGCAAAATGTTAACCCAAGGTCTTAACAGTCTCTGAGCACCCTGAACATCCCACCCCCAAGATGTCACTACCATCCTGAGACCAAGTGTAGACAAATCTCAGGACATCTCACACATCTGGAATGGCTCATAACACATCTTGGCATTTCCTAACTGTACAAACCACTATGCAGAAAACTCAGCTACCTTATTATTGGTTGTAGGTCATGGGGTTTGAACTCTAGGCCTGCACGCAGTCCCTCAGCTTTTCAGCTGAAGGTGGGCGCTCTACCACTGGAGGTACAGCACCACTTCTGGCTTTCGGGTGGTTCACTGGAGATAAAGTCTCACAGATTTTCTTGTGCAAGCTGGCTTTGAACCGCAATCCTCAGATCTCAGCCTCCTGAGTAGCAAGGATGACAGTTATAAGCCACCGGCAGGGACCGGCTTCAGCCTCCTTCTTTTTTTTTTTTTTTTTTTTTTTTTAATTTTTTTATTGTAAAGATTCTATACAGAGGGTTACAGTTACATGAGTGGGGTAAAGAATACACTTCCTCTTGAACATTGTTACCCCCTCCATTGTTTTCTCCCTACCATCCCCTCCCTTCCTCCCTTCCCCAAGGTTCTTTTTTTTTTTTTTTTTTTGATTGTGATTAAGTGATTACTTAATTTCCGGAAATTCACAGTATTGTGGAATAATGATGCTCATTTAAAGTCACACGTTCATTCTAACTTTCCTGGAGCAAATTGTCTATCACAGTCTGTAATATATAACGGTGCTCATATGTTATATACCATACATGTGATCAGCAGCATGGGGATATTTAGTAGTGGTTCAACCAGATGAGTGGGAGTTCTTTGTTTCTTAAGTCCTGTTAGTTTTGTCATATCACCTAACATTTTGGATTTATCATCCGCTTATCAGGGAGACCATGTACTGTTTGTCTCTTCGTTCTTGGCTTACCTCGCTCAACATGATTCCTTCTAGCTCCATCCATTTCCCTGCAAATGCCATTATTTTGTCATTTCTAATGGCTGCATAATATTCCATTGTGTATAGATACCACAATTGTTGGATCCATTCATCTGTGGTGGGGCATCTAGGTTGTTTCCATATCCTAGCTATTGCGAACAGTGCTGCAATAAACATGGAGGTGCACGTGTCCTTGTATATTGGTTCCTGTTGTTCAGGGTAGATGCCTAGAAGTGGTATGACTGGGTCGTAAGGGAGGTCAATCTTTAGCTTTCTAAGGACCCTCCAGACTGCTTTCCAAAGTGGTTGTATGAGTGTACATTCCCACCAGCAGTGTAATAGCGTTCCTCGTTCTCCACATCCCCTCCAGCATTTGTCGTTGGCTGATTTGTGGATGTGGGACATTCTGACTGGGGTAAGGTGGTGTCTCAGGGTTGTCTTTATTTGCATTTCCTTCACCACCAGGGATGATGAACATTTCCTCATGTGTTTCTTTGCCATTTTTATTTCTTCATTTGAGAAGTCCCTCTTTAGTTCCCTTGCCCATTTAGTAATTGGTTTGTTAGGTTTGAGAGGGATTAGTTTCTTGAGTTCCCTGTATATACAGGATGTTAACCCCTTGTCTGATATATTGCTGGTAAATATTTTTTCCCAATTAGTTGGTTGTCTTTCTAGCTTGGTTGCGATAGCTTTATCTGTGCAGAAGCTTTTTATTTTAAGGTAGTCCCATTTGTCGAGTCTCTCTCCAACTTGTTGTGACCCTGGGACTCTGTTCAGGAAGTTCCTTCCTGTGCCTATTAGTTCGTCTCTCCTACTCTGTCCTGCAGTAGTTTCAGAGATTCAGGTTTAATGTTAAGGTCTTTAATCCATTTTGAGTTGATGTTGGTGCATGGTGATAGGCTGGGGTCCACTTTTAGTTTTCTGCATGTGGCTGCCCAGTTTTCCCAGCACCAGCGGTTGAAGAGGCTGTGTTTCTTCCATTGTATGTCTTTGGCTCCTTTGTCGAATATCAGCTGGCTGTAGGCCTGTGGATTTATTTCTGGATCTTCTATTCTGTTCCATTGGTCTTCGGGTCTGTTTTTGTGCCAGTACCATGCTGTCTTTGTTATTATAGCTCTGTAGTAGAGTTTGAAGTTCGGCATGGATAGCCCTCCCATATTGTCTTTATCCCCTAGAATTGTTTTGGCTATTCTAGGTCTTTTGTTGTTCCATATGAATTTTTGGACTGTTTTCTGTATTTCAGAGATGTACGTCATTGGGATTTTAATAGGAATTGCGTTGAATTTGTATATTAGTTTTGGAAGTATTACCATCTTTACTATATTAAGTCGGCCTATCCAGGAGCATGGGAGGTCTTTCCATTTCCTAGTGTCTTCTGCAATTAATTTCTTTAACTTTTTATAGTTCTCATTAAATAGTTCTTTTACATCTTTGGTTAGGTTAATTCCTAAATATTTTATTTTTCGGGAGGTTATTGTGAATGGGGTTGCTCCCTTTATTTCCCTCTCTTCCTGTACATTATCAGTGTATAGGAAGGCAACTGATTTTTGTGGGTTTATTTTGTATCCTGCTATTTTGCCAAAGTGATTTATGATTTCTAAGAGTTTGGGGATGGAGTTTTTGGGATCGTGGAGGTATAGTATCATGTCGTCTGCAAAAAGGGATAGTTTAACTTCTTCTTTTCCTATGCGAATCCCTTTAATGTCTTTTTCTTGCCTTATTGCCCTGGCTAAGGGTTCTAGGACTATATTGAAGAGGAGTGGAGACAGTGGGCATCCTTGCCTTGTTCCTGATTTTATGAGAATTGGTTGTAGCTTTTCCCCATTAAGTATAATATTGGCTATTGGTCTGTCATAAATGGCTTTTATTGTTTTTAGAAATGTTCCTTCTATTCCTATTTTCTCCAGAGCTTTTAGCATGAATGAATGTTGAATTTTGTCAAAGGCCTTTTCTGCATCTGTAGCGATAATCATGTGATTCTTGACCTTGGCTCTGTTGATATGTTGGATTACATTTATTGACTTACGTATGTTAAACCATCCCTGTGTCTCTGGGATGAAGCCTACCTGGTCATAGTGAATTATGTTTTTTATGTGTTTCTGGATTCTGTTAGCTAGAATCTTGTTAAGGATCTTTGCATCTGTGTTCATCAAGGAGATTGGCCTGTAATTCTCCTTTTTGGTTGGGTCTTTGCCTGGTTTGGGGATGAGTGTGATATTGGCTTCGTAGAATGAGTTTGGGATAGCTCCTTCCTTCTCTGTTTCTCTGAAGAGCTTGAGGAGTATGGGTATTAGTTCTTGTTTAAAGGTCTTATAGAATTCTGCTGTGAATCCATCTGGTCCTGGGCTTTTTTTTGTTGGAAGACTTTTGATAGCTTCCTGTATCTCATTATAGGATATTGGCTTATTTAATTGGTTAACTTCTTCTTTGCTCAGTTTGGGCAACTTGTATTTCTCTAAAAATGCATCCATTTCTGCCCGATTTTCTTCCTTTAGAGAGTATAGCTTTTGAAAGTAGTCTGTTAGAATTGTTTGGATATCTTGGGTACGTGTGGTGATATTTCCCGTGGCATCCCTAATCCTATTAATATGGGTTTCCTCTCTTCTTTTTTTAATTAGTCTAGCCAATGGGCCATCAATTTTGTTTATTTTCTCAAAGAACCAGCTTTTTGTTTGGTTTATTTTGGTTATGGTTTTCTGATTTTCTAATTGGTTAATCTCTGCTTTTAATTTGGTTATCTGGCTTCTTCTAGTAGCTTTAGGTCCCATTTTTTCCTGTTTTTCTAGCTGTTTTAATTGCAACATGAGATTATTTACTTGGTCTGTCTCCATTCTCTTGATGTGGGCACTGAGGGCAATAAATTTGCCCCTCAGGACTGCTTTTGCTGTGTCCCACAAGTCTCTTTGTGAGGTGTTTTCATTTTCATTGAGTTGTAGGAAATGCTTTATTTCTTCTCTGATCTCTTCTGTTATCCAGGCATTGTTAAGGAGTGTGCTGTTCAATTTCCATGTATTGGAGAAATTTCTGCGGTATGCTTTGTTATTGAGAGCTAGCTTAATTCCACTGTGGTCAGATAGGATACAGGGGATTATGTCGATCCCTTTGTATTTGCTTAAGTTCCTTGCATGAACTATGATATGGTCTATTTTGGAGAAAGTTCCGTGAGCTGCTGAGAAGAATGTGTACTGTGTTGTTTTAGGGTGGAATACTCGGTAGATGTCAGTTAATTCCGCTTGCAGTATGGCCTCTCTTAATTCGGTAGCTTCTTTGCCAATCCTCTGGTTGGTAGACCTGTCCTTTGGTGAGAGTGGTGTGTTAAAGTCTCCTAGTATTATCGTATTGGGCTCTATTTTATTCTGTAAGTTTGAGAGCATTTGTTTGACATATCTGGGTGCACCAATATTTGGGGCATATAAGTTGATGATGGTTATATCCTCCTCTTGGATTGTTCCCTTTATTAATATGTAGTGTCCGTCCTTGTCTTTTTGTACTGATTTTAATGAAAAGTTTATTTTGTCAGATATCAGGATAGCTACACCTGCTTTCTTACTGGGGGCGTTTGATTGGTAGATCCTTTTCCACCCCTTCACTCTGAGTTTGTTTGTATGTTTGGCTGAGAGGTGGGTCTCCTGAAGGCAACAGATGGATGGGTCTTGTTTTCTTATCCAGTCCTCAGTTCGTTTTCTTTTAATTGGCGAATTCAGCCCATTTATATTAAGAGAAAGTATAGAGAGATGCATTGTTGTCCCTGCCTTTCCGTTTTCCTAAGTTTTTCTTTTTTCCTTTCCTCCTGTGCTTGCTCAGTTAGACTTTGAGTAACGCCTGTTTGGGGCAGGCCCCAGTTCCTGGCTGCTTTCTTCAGGTTGTGTCCCCCCTCTTAGAATTCTTTGTAATGCTGGCTTAATGTTTATGTATTCATTTAGTTTTTCTTTGCTATTAAAAGTTTTCAGTTCTCCATCAAATGTGAATGCTAGCTTTGCCGGGTAGATCAGTCTGGGTTGGCAGTTATTGGCTCTCAGGGCTCGTATGGTGCTTTCCCAGGCTTTTCTTGCATTCATTGTTTGTGTGGAGAGATCTGCCGTAATTCTTATTTTTTTCCCATTGTAGTATAGCTCCTTCTTCATTTTTGCTGCATGCAGGATTGTTTCCTTATTATTCAGATCTATCATTTTTACTATAATGTGTCTAGAAGTGTTTCTCCTGGGGTCTTGCTTGTTGGGTGTTCGATAAGCTTTTGTGATGTAGTTAAGATGGTCGTTTTTGAGGTGGGGAAAATTTTCATTGATTATCTTGTTAAATAGGTGTTGCATTCCCTTGCTCTGGAATTCCTCACCTTCGTCCACTCCAATTATGCGAAGGTTAAATTTTTTAGCATTATCTGCTTGCTCTTGAATATCCCTTTGGTTTAATTTGAGTAATTTTTCCATATCTGTCACTTTTTGGTCCAGTTGGTGTATTCTGTCTTCTGTATCTGACACTCGACCTTCCATTTCATTCACTCTGTTGACAGTGGCTTCTATTGTGGTTTGCATGGAGGAAATGGATCCCTTTATGGATTCAATGTTGGTTCTCAGAGTACTGATCTCACCTCTCAATGAGGTATGCATTACCTCTAATTTGGCGTTTATCTCACTTCTTACTGAGGTTTGTGCAGCTTCTATTTTTGCATGCATCTCTTGTTTGATACCCTGTATCTCTTTGGATAGTTCATCCTTGTGCTCTTTCAGTTTCTGATCAATTTCTCGCTTTATTTCTTGAGTCATTGCCTCCAGCAACCCTTGGAAGTAGCCTTTGTCTTCCATTCCTGCTTTGCTCCCACTGGGGCTCTCCCCTGTGTGGCTGCTGGCTTTTGAGGTGGGCTTGCTGTCCTGGGTGGTAGTAAACCTTGTGATTTTTCTCTGTGATTTTCGCATGGAGGTTCAGGAGACTGCTCTTCAATTTTGTTTTGGTGTGTCTGTCTTTGCTTGGTTGCTGATTCTGTATTGGTAGAGAGAGTCTGTGCCTGATCTGGGTTCTGTTGGGAGCCTATTTCCAGCTGCTATTCTGACTTAGGATTCTCAGCTCTCTGCTGTAGATTGCTGGCAGTTCCCACCTTTGGAAGGGTTGAGCAGCCTAGACTGCTTGTGTTTGCTCCTGCGGGTGCTCTTGTGAAGAACAGATGCTCTGCATGCACTCTCCCAAATGCTGGAGTCTGCTATGGGCTCCTGATGTGTTTTTGTTTATTTGTTTTGGGCTGGTTGTGGGCTTGAACTCTAGGTTTGGGTGCTGTCCCTCAGCTTTTCAGCTCAAGGCTGGCACCCTACCGTTTGAGCCACAGCACCACTTCTGACCCTTTTTGCTTTTGTGATGCTGAGGAATCAGATGCAGGGCCTCATATATCCAAGACTATCACTCTATTGCTGAGCTGCCTTAACAGTCTGAGCTCCTGCTTACTATCAGGTGCTGGCAGCCTGTGTTGCCCAATTCCCAGTCTAGGGTATATGGGTGGAGTTTTGGTGGGGTTTGGGCTTCTCTTGTCCTGGGCCTCCAGGTCTTTTGTTGTCACAGGCGTGCTTCCCGGGGATTGTTGTTTCCTGGTTTTCTCCCCTCTGTTGAGGCGTATGCTCAGCTTTTTACTTCAATTGGGAGGAGTTGGTTGTGTTGTTCAGGCGCCGGATCCCCGGGCCTGGTTCCGGCCCCAGCCTGGAGCGCGCTTGTTAGGCCTGTGCTGATGTGTATACCACCTAGGTTTATGCAGCCTGGAGCGCACTCGTTAGGCCTGTGCTGATGTGTATACCACTTAGGTTATACAGCCTGGGGGACACAGTTCAAATTTCTTCTACTGTTGGTAGTCTTGACCCAGGGGCGCTGTTCCTGGCTTGGGCATTTAAGCTCCCTTCCAGGGGTGCTCTTGCTCTAGCCTGGCCAGCTGAGTGTGCTCCATGGGCTGGTGGAGCTCTCAAACAGTTCCCAGTTTTAGTAGGTCCTGTGGTTGGGGTGCTGGGGTAGGGACTCTATGTCAGGCTCTGGGGATTCCCTCCAGCTCTGGTCTCCCTTGAGGGATACACTTCCCCTGTGGGGTACTCACCCTGGAGCTGGTTGTTTCTGTGTGGTGTAGGTCGTCAGTTGTTGTTGCAATCCGCGCTGGGTTGGGCGGTGGTGGCTCTGTGTGATTCTTTTCTTTCTCTGCCTCTGTCGAAGCTGTTGGGTCAAGAGTGTCCACGCTCAGGCAGCTTCTTCTCGGTACCTCTGGGGCCCAAGTGACCCCGCCGGGTTGTTGCGATCGTGATCGGGCGGGCGGGTGGTCTGCAGACAGGACCCTTTGTCTCGCCGAGCAGCTTTGGCGGGATGGAACCTCTCTGCTCGGGTGGAGAGTGCTGGATCGTTGCGATCCAGGCTGGCTGGGTGGTCTGCCGCAGGTCCTTTTGTCACTCTGCTGATGCCGAGCGCCTTTGGCGGGATGGAGCCTCTCTGCTCGGGTGGAGAGTGAGGGGTGGGGGTGGGATCCTCGTGGAGACTCCCGGCTGGTAGGTTTCTTTGTTCCTGGCGATCTGCTGTTCTGCAAACCAGTACCTGATGTTCTGAAAGTGGCCCCCTGTGTCTCTGCTGTTTCTCTGGGGCTCCCACAGCCCCCGCCGGGCTGGCTGGCCGGCGGCTTGGCGCACTGCCGCGCGGCCAGTAAAGGTTGGGGGAGGGGTCTTCGCTTTTCTCTGTTTTGAAATTCTTTTCCTCTCTTTCTTTTTTTGTTATTCTCCGCCTCTGGTTTTTCTCTGAGTGTTCGTCTTTTTGTTGTTGTCGGTCTCTTGGGGAGATTAAGCGTTGGAACTCCAACTCTCTTTTTGGTTGGAGAGAGCTGTGGCGTTTCCCTACTGCCCCGTCGCCATCTTGGTCCCCCCTCATGAATAGGCCTATCTTTTTGCATGTTTGGGAAGTTCTCTGCTAGGATCCTGTTAAACAAATTTCCTAGTCCATTAACTTCTGTTTCTAGGAGCTCCTCTACACCCATTATCCTTAGATTAGGCCTTCTGATCATGCTTTCCAGGTTTTGGATATATCTCTCATATTTCTTGGACTTGTCTTGGATCGTTGTATGTTCTTTCTCTATAATATGTAAGGCTGTCTTCAATTCCTGAGATTCGATCTTTGCATGGTCTAACCTGCTGTCGAGACTTTCTACTTTGTTTTTTATTTCTTTTCCTTCTAGTTGGTCAGCGTTGGTGGCTTCAAATTCTTTGTTGAAGCCTTGTTTTAGATCTTGTATGAACTTCTTTACTTCCTTAATTTGGTGTTCATTGTTTATTCTCAAATCACTTAGTTGATTGGTTATGGTTTCCTTGGACTCCCATTCCTTCTGTTGGGTTCCATTCAGCATTCCCTTTGTGGTCTCCCTGACTTCCTTCAGCTCTTTGTTAATGGATTCCATGAATACCCTTAGTGATCTTTGTGTATTCTCTTTTTGCTCTCTTAATTCCTGTATTACTCTTTGCTTAGCTTCCTCCCGCTCATGCCATTCCTGTAGAGTGTTCTCAGCCTGCTCACGCCATTCCTGCCTTTCTCTTTGAGTATTCTGAAGCTGCTTACGCAAATCCTGTATCAGTTTTTGAGTAGGTTCCTCACGCTCATGATATTCCTGTATAAACCTTTGGATTGCCTCCTCTCTCTCCCTATCATGCTCATACAGAGGCCTTTGTGTGTTTTCAATCTTTTCATTTATCATGTTTGCCAGCAGTGTTTGTAGAGCTATTTGGGAACTCTTCTCTGGATTATTCATTATCTGTTCTCTTCCCTAATTATCATGAGTGGGAGTTGATATACCCGGATTTGCCATTTTTTTGTGTTTTTCCGGCTTACTCTGCCCATTTGGGATGAAATTATCACCAGTTTTGTGCTAGAACACTATCTTAAGGCAAGCATCAACCAAAGTCTGTATTTGCACAGTCAATAGTCTGCAGATACAATCTACTTCAACAGATACCTCTATTCAACATCAAACAACTATATATTAATGGGCTATGAACCGCAAAGAAGAATTTGGTAAACCAGAAATTATTCGGTTTAGGAAGAGACATGGGTAAAAAATAGAAATAGAGTGATGTGGGAAGGTACAGGGAGTGTTAACTAAATCTTAATCTCAAAGCAGGAAATAGGTTGGATAGGATGAAAGTAGAGAGAGAGAAAAAAAGAAGAAAGAGAAAGGGAAAAAAAGAGACCAGAAAAAATGGAAACGTAAAAATTTAAAATATTATAGAGATTCTAAAATAAACTATTCAGAGAAGAACATGAATATAATGAGACAAGGGGAGGGATATAAAGGAGATGTGAAAAACTTAAAAATAAAAATACTTAAATTATTATATAGATATAAAGGGGTAGTACTGCTATTAAGGAATTTAAGTCTAAGAGGTTTTGAATTGAGTAATAAATTTGTGGATTAAGTGTGTACACAATGGGGTATAAGGTCTAATAATCGACTAAGGGTTTATCTGAGGATGTGCAGAATAGCAATTAAGTCACATAAAGAAGAATGAAAGAGAAGAAAAGGTGAAAAGGATAAGAAAGAAAGAAAAAAGATCAGAAGTTCAGTAGAGCTAAACAAAAACAAAATTAAAAAAAACAAGGAAAAAAAAGAAAAACGCACACACACTTATACCCCTGAAATAAAATTCTAAGAGGAAAAAAAATTACTAGAAAATATTTTTTTTCAAAAAAGGTAAAAATTAAAGATTAAAAAATTTTTAGAAAAAAAATTTTTATAAAAGGTACAACAACACAAAGTTGTTTGATTTTTTTGGGAGGGGTGGGAAAAATCCTGTATGTCCCTTGTGTCCATAACCAGCCTCTTGTTGGAGTCTCTGGTCTGCTCGTGTTCCTGTGGCTTGGTTGTTTACTTAAGTCAGTTTCTTTGAACAGGCAGAAAAATGCTCTGCTTTCTCCAGTGTATTGCGATCCTCCTCCCAGGTTAGTTCAGTGGGAGGGAGATCTACTTTGAGTACCCACAAAAGAGGGAGATGGCTTTTTCCTCGTGTTTGGAGATGCTGTGATGAGGCTAGGTTCTGGGTAGAGTTGAGGCCTTTCAGCAAACAGTAGCTTTTCTCGGGGGCTGGTTTGTGAGAAACTCACAGAGCCCAGCCTGGAGCCACTCTCATGATTTATGTTTACTGAATTTCAATTGATTGTCGAGGATGCTAAAGGGAGGGACAGCCTCTGGCTCTTATTACTGGGTGAAGAAAGCCACTCCTGGGGCTGGCGCCTTGACCTGGGTGACTTTTCCCTGGGTGTAGCTGAGTCTGGCAGGTCAGGTTAGGCTCTTGTGACCTGCTAGATGACTCTAGATTTCTTCCAAGGCCTGAGTTGGAACTAGCAGCTTCTCCGAGCTTTGTCAGTATCCAAGATGGAGATCTCTGGTACTGGGGGGGGGGGTGAGGGGTGGCCTTACCCCCTTTGGTTCCTGAGAAGGAGTGAGGACATCATGCTTCTACTCCCACCAAGTCTTGGTTCCTGGGTCGTCTCTGGTCTGTGAAGTGTATGATGAAGATGTCTGCTTCTTGTCGGTTCTTGCTGGTGTTGAGCAGAATCTGCTTGCCCGCCGCGTCTGGCTCCTTCGTCCCAGACTCTCTGTGAATCAGGTATGGTGGCTGCAGTGGCCACCCCCACCTCTGCCACCGCCTTCTCCGGCTGCTGGCAATTGCTCAGGGCTGTCTCCTTGCCTGTATTTTCTCTCTCTGGCCTATCTCTCTGTCCTGTGAAGGCACACTTGGTGTGATTCTCTGGCTTAGGACTGTTCACTGGAACTCTAATACTGCTTTCTATGTGAGAGCTTGTTTAGCCTCCAGCTTATCCTCCGCCATCTTCCCGGAACTGCCTGGAATTTATTTTCATGGCTTCATTCAGTCTGTTCTGCATTGTAATGAGCTAATTCAGCTCTGTAAAATCACTTTAGGTAGCAAAAATATTAACACAATGTATATCAAAAGTTTTGGCCTCACTCAACTGCTGAAAGCAGTATGCTCACCTACGGCTTCTAAGAACACTGTTTTCTTACCTTTTCCATTTACTCAATTCTTTTCTTTGTTGTTGTTGTGTTGCATTTTTAGGGGCGGGGGTCCAGTCGTGGGGCCTGACCTCTGGACCTGTGTGCTGTCCCTCAGCTCTTCAGCTCAAGACTAGTGCTCTAACACTTGAACCACAGCGCAACTTCTGGCTTATTTTTCTTTTTGCATATGCGGTGCTGGGGAATCGAACCCAGAGCCTCATGCATGCAAGGCAAGGGCTGTACCACTGAGCCACCTTCCCAGCCCTGTTCAATTCTTTTCTGAACCCAAAACTTTTTGCTTATGTAATAAGAGAAATCTTCACTATCTCATGTTAATAAGGATATTATTTTTTGTGAGCTACTTAGAAATGTGAAATAATTGATTTGAAGTATCCAATCAGATTTTTTTTCTGTGTTTCACTGCTTCACGTGCAAAGACATTGTAGAAAGTGTTACAAACAGAAAAGTGTAAACCCAATACCTTCTTTCATTGTGGAGGACAATTTCTTCCTAAATATTTTGGCCCAAATTATGTTTTTCAGAGAATTACTGTGTGGTAATTAAAGGTTAATTCACATATTTTATTTCTTTTTTTTTAAAGAACTTTGAATTCAAATTCCACTACAACCTTGTCTCACACAGTGGGAGTATATTTCCTGTGTTAGTTCAATTCTCAAGGGAACCTTCAGGATTTACAGCAGGGTTTCAGAGGTTTGTTTGTTTAGTGTGAAAAAGAGCCATCTTCACCCACATTGCACCCTCTTTACTAAGTCTCCATGGATTTCTTTGCATGAAAGCCGATTCTCCCAGGCAATTTTAAATTTTCTTAATTGGCTGGGTTGTTAAAAATTATGAAAGATTAAAATTTACCTGTCATAACTTTAAAACTCCTTTGAAATTCCTTTATCAGAACTGCAAATTCACCTATCCTCATTCTACCTTAACCATCAAAAAGTTAACATGTTGTTGTCATGATATAGTATTCATGCAACTATTATTTTCTAGTCACTTTGTTATGCGTATATGACCATATAAGCATATGCTGAGCAAAATGAACTCCAAAATATGGAAACAGATTTTTTCATTTGTGGTTGTTGTTTTTGATGTACTATGTGATTTCTGTTTTCATTGAGTTTTCCCATATGGTTTATCCCTGCTATATTTGATTTTGTATTGTGTATACATTTACCTTAATTAGGGAAGGGAAGAGGAACAACAAAATGGTGATACAAAGGACAAGGGGAAAACCAATGTAATAGCAATACTCACAAGACAATATGTTGGAAATGTACATTACAACTTGTGAGAGGTGAAGGGGTAAAGGAAAACTGTGAGAAAAATGAGGGAGGAGTAACAAGTTTGAAAAGTTATGTATTCACTACCTTACAATTACTGTAACCCCACTGTACATCACTTTGATAATAAAAATTTAAAAATAAGCTGCATAAATTATAATTTCACTGTCTTGGTATAATAAATATTATTCTTTATGTAGTAACTTCTTAAAAACCAATACTATTTGGCATCTAATTTGAATTAATTACCCCTTCTTTATCAGAGGGTCATCAACTTGAATGTAACCCAACTAAAAATTTTCACAATATACTTCCCAATATTTTGAAAAAAGAATAAATTTAGTACTTTCTCATACTAAAACTGAAAACAGTTTAATTCTATCGAAACCCATAACTTTAAAAAGTAAATAAGTTGTTAAGAAGACAGAATATATGTGTTCTTCAAAATTCCTACGACTAATAACTTCTCATTTTTGAATTCTCAACTTCCATACCTGAGAGATTCAAAACAGTACGTTTGCATGTATGAAATTCTGCAACAGATGCAGTTTCCAATGGGGTGTTACAGATTGAGAAATCAACAGAAAAATAGTCACATTCTGGTAGAGGATACAACTATGAAGCATCTGTAATAATTAATTCTACAAGAGTAAGCAATTGTTTATCAGAGTAAGCTATTATTTCTATGACCATCAATCCCAAGATTTATACCGTAATGTCATCCTACCCCAACAGTTTCCAACTTGTAAGCTGCACCTTAAAATTCCTTCTTTCACATCATGAATAGCTTATTTCTATTGTGAAAAAATACTACACCTCTGCTAATGTGATGCTCTCTTTGTTATGGAAAGAACAACTCAATAAACTGAGCTGCATCATTTTTACCCAGTGGTATTCTTGAGATCAGAACACTTGCAAATATTATTTATATTTATACTTTTTAAACTATCATAGATATTCAGGATGCTAAGATAAGAAATTTATGGTTAAAGCCCACCCAGGCAGGAACGTTTCTTGGAATCTTATCTCCAATAAACTTCTCAGAAAAAGCCAGACACAAGTGCCACTGAGGTTGATGTGGTAGGGCACGAGCCTTGAGCATAACCAGGCTCAGATAGTGTCCAAGCCCAGAGTTCAAGCTCTAGGACAAACCAATGAAACAAAAACAAAAATGAAAACAAACCCCAAACCTAGCATTTTTCTCAATGTATACAGAGGCACGTAACTAAGGAAATCGCTTCCTGTGTTACATATAGGTAGAAGAAAGAAGATGTCACACAATTACTCTCTTCATACCATATTATTCCAAACCCTCAAAAATTGCAGTTTTTCTAAATTTATAAATTAATATCATCCATTTACTGGCAACTCTGTCTAAATTATTCACATTATCATATTATACATGAATGTTCGAATTATCTATTAACTAAGTTCTAATTATAACTCTCTTGAAAGTATATTCTAGGAAAATAGAATGTCAGAATCATTTGTGAATGTCAATTAAACCTTCTCCTTAAAAAGAATTTTGTAGTATCCTATAGAATATCAAATTACAAACAAAATCAAAATATGTATTTTAAATCTAAATTATAATTTAGCAAGGTCTACAAAGTCCTACATTAGATGAACTTTGCTATTTCTCCAGGTTTAAGCTTTTGTAATCCTTCATCATTTTTTTTGGAATCCAACATAATGATGCTTACTTACTTTTGCAAATTTTTGGATGGGAATCATGAACCAATTTGCATCTAGGAATGTTCTGTAATGAAGAGAGCATTTAAAACACAACTGAGGACTATATATGAGTTGCATTTCAATAGGAAACTTGACCTTTTGAAACATAATGACGAAATTAGCCCAAAATTGAACTGTGTATTCCTTTCTTGTTGTTTGGCTTGTTTTATTGAGACAAAATTATACTACCTGGTCCATGGAAGGTATGGCTATGTAATTCCACTCTCTAATCTCCTGTCTTAGTCTAAGTGCTAGAATTCCAGACTTGTATCACATTGTCCTGTCATAGTTTGTTGGTTTATTTAATCTAGAAACAGACTAGCAAATCTGAACTTCTCTTATAATCTTATCCACTAGACTGACTGCTCAGACTGTTTATATACTATTTTCAAAGATGTTCTAATATTTGACACAGGATATGAAAATTTTCAGATGCACCTGCAGGGGTCTCTGATTCCTTCCTCCATGGATCTCATCCCGTTAATAATGAATACTTGACTCTCTTACTATCTCTGGTCCCTCCCTTTGTAATAGTCTCAACTTTCTTGAACAAAGTTCACTGGAGGGTTTTCTAATATTAAAAATTATCACTTGATTCTAGTCTTACTCAGGATATATTTTCCATTGTTTTCTAACTTTTCTACATATTCTGAGAGTTGTCTCATTTGTGTATTCATGTGTGCACATATAAGTGCCTCTGTGTGTATGTGCATGTTTGTATCTATGTACACAAAAGCCTCAAGCTCTTAATCAGTAATCTTGCTCATGATTGGTATTCCACCTTTTGGCTGGTTAATTATAGGTAGTGTCTCAAAGCCTGGTCTGCCCAGGCTGGATGCAAACTGAACTTCCCAGACTGCTTTACATTCTTAGGTATTATCTTTCCAGGAGTATCAACTTTTAAACTAGAAACATTTTTGCGATTATAAAGACTAAGCTGTAGCTCATATTTTTAACTCAAGAATTCATATAAAGATAGATGATGGGGCTGGGAAGGTGGCTCAGTGGTAGAGCGCTTGCCTTGCATGCATGAGGCCCTGGGTTCAATTCCTCAGCACCACATAAGCAAAAAGAAAAAAGCCAGAAGTGGCGCTGTGGCTCAAGTGGTAGAGTGCTAGCCTTGAGCTGAAGAGCTGAGGGACAGCGCCCAGGCCCTGAGTTCAGGCCCCACGACTGGACCCAAAAAAAATTAAAAAAAAAAAGATAGATGAATGTACACATTATATATCCTGAGTGTACACTGTTAGAAATGTGATCACAAGCTGATTGATAATAAGATCTGAGGATTGGGGATTAAAGCCAACCTGGGTAGGAAAGTCCTGGAAACTCTTTTCTCAAATAACTACTAGAAAACTGGAAGTGCCACTGTAGCTCAAGTGGTAGAGCATTAGCCTTGAATTGAGTATCAGAGGGACAGCGCCCAGTCCCAGAGTTCAAGCACCACGAAAAACAACACAAAAAAAGAATATAAGAAAAGGAAAGAAAAGAAATGTGATCTTAGGTTCATTGCTAGTATTATCCCTGTTCTCTCAAGATGGACTCTTTTTCCAGTTAAGTCCATACTCTTATATCTGACTTACATTGGCAACAGAATCATTCTTCCATTCTACTTTTTTACCAATTTACGTGATTAGCAAGCATGATTTAGAAAGGGAGTGGCCTCATGCTTCATATTCCACTTAGGAGTAATGCTTTCTCTATATCACTCCCATAAATCTACATACTGTACGTGGCTTTATTGTTTCAATGTTGCCTTATTTGTAGAGTCTTCTATATTGTATTGAACGCTTATACTTAAACACAGAATTTCTCTATTATTGCTATTGTTTCTTACTGTTAAATCATATGTTAAATCATACTGTTAAATCATAAATTAATGCACAGCACATACATTCAGAAAAAATGATCTGAGAACCCCCTTCCCATTTAAAATTCACCTTAATTTACAGAAGACTAAAGAAGTTTGAACTCAATGTACTCATGGATAATGTATTCATGAGCAACATAAATTTAATATTTTCTCTTTATTAAGTTGTCTCTGAAACACGTGTTACCTCATGTTCAAAGGTGTCCTTGTGCTATTTCAATGAAGCCATAGAGCAGCACCATAGATTGTTACTGGAAGTAAGTGGAAGTTACTGATACTGGATGTGGAAACTGATCCCAGGAGAGGAATTGAACATTAAGGAATGACAAAGTTCAAGTTAACTTGTGCTTTCCTTTATACTGTACAAGAAAAGAATACAAGGCTTGAAGGAAACTCTGTCCCTGACTTTTTTGAGTGTTCTTTACTCATATAAAACTTGTCTGTAAACTGATAGTTGAGAGTATTTAAAAAGGAAACAATGTGTCATTTGAAGGCCAGCATAGAACTAAAGGAAATAACTTTGTTTTAAAAGTGTTCTACTGCAAAGAAACTAAGATATGGAGGTCTTAAAGCGTCTTATGCATGTTTCACTCCTGAAATGATTCTCTTGTTGCAGGAGTCAGTTATCAATTCCTTTAGTCTGGTCCTGAGTTTTCCATAGCAATAAGGATTCCAAAACAGGAGGATCCATTGAGTATGATCAGCAAAAGCAGCCTCTTCTCAGACCAGTATTCCTGTAAGGAGGGTCCCAAAGAAATACTTGGATTTTATTTTGTTTACTTGTTTGTTTAGTTGGTGCTGGTTCTGGGGCTTGAACTCAGGGGCTGGACCCTGCCCCTGTATAATTGTCTTTCCTGCCACCTGCCCACAAAGCTAGTACTCTACTGCTTTAGCGAAAACTCCACTTATTTGGTGTTTAATTACAGATAAAAGTTTGAAAGAGTCTCCTTCTTCCTGGGTTGGCTTCGAACTAAGACAGTAAGAAAGTCAAGTGACATCTAATCTATGGACTTCTCTTTTGAACCAAGAAATATTAGATGAAGTTTATTATAAAGATAATATTTGACAATTTTAAAAGAAGAGATTATGTCCAGCAAGTAAGCCATAACTTAAATAACTCAGCAAAAGTAGGTGCACTGAATCATTTTGTAATACTTTTCTCTATTTGGAGGATTACTATTGACTTCATCAATACTTTGGGGGAAAGTTAAAGTCATATTTGCACTTTTTTGTTGGTTGTGGGACTTGAACTTGGATCCTGGACGCTGTCCTTCAGCTCTTCAGCTCAAGTTGAGCACTCTGCCACTTTAGCTACAGCACCACTTCTGGGTTTCTGGTGGTTAATTGAATATAAGGGTCTCATGTACTTTCCTTAACAGGTTGGCTTGAACCACAATCTTCTGGTCTCAACCTCCTAAGTAGCAAGCATGAGCCACCAGCACCCGGCTCATATTTGCATTTAGTGCAGTAAATGACACTAAGTAGACAAACAATGGAAATCTGAATCAAATGATGTGACATTGCAGCTTTTCAGAATAATTGAGGGAGCAATAAATATGTCCTCCAGAGTTCCGGGAAGATGGCGGAGGAGAAGCTGTAATCTGAACAAGCTCTCGCATAGAAAGCAGTTTTAGAGTTCCAGTGAACAGTCCTAAGCCAGAGAATCACACCAAGTGTGCCATCACAGGACAGAGACTTAGACAAGAGAGGGAAGACAAGGCAAAAAGAAACACCTGAGTGCTCGCCAGCAGCCGCGGCGGCGGCGGCGGCAGGGTCGAAAGCGCGGAGACCCCAGCCGGGGGCCATACCTGAGCGCTCACACAGAGAGTCCGGGACGAAGGAGCCAGACGCAGCAGGCGAGCGGATTCTACTCAACACCAGCAAGAACCAACAAAGAGCGGACATCTTCATCCTGCAGCTTGCAGACCAGAGACGACCCAGGATCCAAGACTCGGTGTGAGTAGAAGCCCGACGTCCTCACTCCTTCTCAGGGAGCAGAGGAGGGAAGGCCACCCCTCCCCCCCCAGCACCGGTGATCTCCATCTTGGATACCAACAAAGCTCGGAGGAGCTGCCAGCTCCAACCCAGGCCTTGGAATAAAACGAGTCATTTAGCAGGTCACAAGAACTTAACGGCAAAGTGACCTGCCAGACTCGGCTCCATCCAGGGAAAAGTCACCTAGCTCAGGCGCCAGCCATTGGAGTGGCTTCCCTCACTGGGTAACCAGAGCCAGAGGCTGCCCCTCCCTCTAGCAGCCTCAACAATCAATTGAAAAACAGAATCCCTGAGAACGGCTCCAGGCTGGGCTCTGGGAGATTTTTTTTTTGCACAAAACAGCCCCAGGAAAAAGCTACTGATTGTTGAAAGGCCTCAACACTACCCAGAACCTAGCCTCATCACTGCATCCCCCTCTTTTGTGATTCTCAAAGCAGATCACCCTCCTAGAAAACTAACCTGGGAGGGGGATCTCAAAATCTTGGGTAAAGCAGAGCATTTTTCTGCCTCTTCCAACAAACCGACTTAAGAAACCAATCAAGCCACAGGACATCAAGCTGACCAGAGACTCCAACAAAAGGCTGGTTACAGACAAAAGGGAGATACAGGATTCTTCCCACCCCTCCCCCCCAAAAAAAAATCAAAGGACTTTTTTTTTCTTTTTTTTTCCTTTTTTTTCTTTTTTTGTTTGTTTTTTGTTTTTTGTTACCTGATATATATATAAATTTTTTTCTCTTTTAAAACTTTTATTAATCTTTAATTTTTGTCTCTTCTGAAAAAATAATTGATTTCCAGTAACTTTTTTTTCTCCTCTTATAATTTTTATTTTAGGAATATGTAAATGAGCATTTTCCTTTCTTTTCTTATCTTCTTTCTCTTTTTCTTTCTTTCATAATTATCTTTTTGTTTTTTGTCTAGCTCTACTGAACTTCTGATATTTTCTTCTCCCTTTCCCATCCTTAAAGTTTTTCACATCTCCTCTATGTCCCTCCCTTTCTCTAAACATATTCACATTCCTCTATAAATAGATGGTCTTTTAATCTCTACAATAACATTAATTTTTACGTTTCTATTTTTTTTCTGGTCTCTTTTCATTCCCCTATCCCTCTCTTCTTTTTCTCTCTCTCTCTACTTGCATCCTACCCAACCCATTTCCTGCATTGTGATTAGGACATAGTTAACTCTCCCTGTGCCTCCCCACACCAATCTATTCCTATTTTTCACCCACATCTCTCCCTAATCCTAATAATTTCTGGTTTTCCAAATTCTTTTCTGCGGTTCGAAGTCCTTCAAAATATAGTTGTTTGATGTTGAATAGATGTATCTGTTGAACTAGATTGTATCTGTAGATTATTGACTGTACAAATGCAAACTTTGGTTGATGGTTGCCTTAAGATAGTGTTGTAGCAAAAAACTGGTGCTATCTTCATCTCAAATGGGCAGAGTAAGCCGGAAAAACAAAAGAAAAATGGCAAATTCGGGTATCTCAATTTCCAATCTTGATAATCAGGGGTCAGATCAGATAATGAACAATCCAGAGGAGAGTTGCCAAATAGCTCTACAAACACTGGTGGCAAACATGATAAATGAGAAGTTTGACAACTTACAAAGGACTCTGTATGAGCGTGATAGGGAGAGAGAGGAGGCATCCCAGAAGTTTATACAGGAATATCATAAGCGTGAGGAAGCTACTCAAAAACTGATACAGGATTTGCGTGAACAACTTGAGAATACGCAAATAGAAAGGGACGGATGGCGTGATCAGGCTGAGAACACTCAAAGAGAACTGCAGGAATCCCACAAACGAGAGGAAGCTAAACAAAGAGTAATACAGGAATTGAGAGACCAGGTAGAGAACACACAAAGATCACTAAAGGCATCCATAGAATCCATTAACAAAGAGCTGAAGGAAGTCAGGGAGACCACAAAGGGAATGCTGAATGGAACCCAACAGAAGGAATGGGAGTCCAAAGAAACCATATCCAATCAACTAAGTGATTTGAGGACAAACACTGAACACCAAATTAAGGAAGTAAAAAGATTCATACAAGACCTAAAACAGAGCTTCAACAAAGAACTTGAAGCCATCAAAGCTGAACAATTAGAAGGAAAAGAGATTAAAAACAAAGTAAAGAGTCTTGACAGCAGGTTAGACCATGCAGAAGATCGAATCTCAGGGATTGAAGACAGCCTAGATATTATAGGGAAAGAACATACAACCATCCAAGACAAGTCCAAGAAATATGATAGATCTATCCAACACCTGGAAGACACCATCAGAAGGCCTAATCTAAGGATAATGGGTGTAGAGGAGCACCTAGAAACAGAAGTTAATGGTCTAGGAAATTTGTTTAACAGGATCCTAGCAGAGAACTTCCCAAACATGCAAAAATATAGGCCTATTCAGATACAAGAAGCCTTTAGAACCCCAAATAGACCAGACCAGAATAGGACATCCCACCGTCACATTATAATCCACACAGGATCAACTCAGAACAAGGAAAAGATCTTTAAAGCTGTCAGGGAGAAAAGGGTAATCACCTATAAAGGGAAACCAATTAGAATCACCTCAGATTTCTCAGCAGAGACAATCAAATCAAGAAGAGCCTGGAATGACGTATGCCATGCCTAAAAAAAAACATCTATCAACCAAGAATACTGTACCCAGCTAAACTCTCCTTCATAACTGAAGGAAATTGAAACAATACATCTCCACCAAACCAGCCCTACAAAAGATTCTTAAAGATGTCCTACACATAGAAAACCAACAAGACCACAATAAACGCCAACAAACTGCACCCAAACTGAGAATCCAAGAACCATAGGAAGAACCCAGTTTTTGCAGCCCCCAAGAAGGTAGATAACATGGCAGGAACTCCCAAATACCTCTCAGTCCTATCTCTTAACGTTAACGGACTGAACTCTCCAATTAAACGACATAGACTGTCTAGTTGGATTAAAAAACAAGACCCTTCTATCTGCTGCCTGCAGGAGTCACATCTTGCCCGTAAAAACAAACATATTTTCAATGTTAAAGGCTGGAACAAAACCTACCAAGCAAACGGCCCTCATAAACAGGCGGGAGTTGCAATCCTAATATCAGATAAAATAGGCTTCAAATTAAAAATCGTGAGAAGAGATAAAGAAGGTCGCTACATACTAATTAAAGGATCTCTCCTTCAGGAGGATATTACAATTCTAAATATCTATTCGCCAAACAATGGAGCACCCAAATTTATCAAAGAAACACTACTTTCCCTCAAATCCCATATAGATCCAAAGACATTAATTGTTGGGGATTTTAACACACCACTCTCCCCACTAGACAGATCAACTGGGCAAAAACTCAACAGAGAAACCGCAGATCTAAACAGCTGCATAGATCAACTAGACTTAACAGACATTTACCGAACATTTCACCCAGCAGCATCAGAATACACGTTCTTCTCAGCAGCACATGGAACATTTTCTAAAATAGACCACATTCTAGGCCACAAAGCAAACTTGTCTAAATTCAGAAACCTTGAAGTTATACCCTGCATTCTCTCTGACCACAAGGGAATAAAATTAGAACTCAACACCAAAAACCACCAAAGAAAGTCCGGTATCACATGGAGGCTGAACAACACACTGCTGAATCATGAGTGGGTCATGGAAGAGATTAGAAAGGAAATTCAAATGTTCATGCTATTCAACAAAAATGAACACACAAATTACCATATCCTCTGGGACACAGCAAAGGCAGTACTCAGAGGCAAGTTTATAGCTCTGAGCTCCTACATCAACAAATTGGAGAGATCTGAAACTAGCAATTTAATGACAAATCTAAACCTCCTTGAAAAAGAGCAGCAAGATAATCCCCAATCCAGTAGAGGGAAAGAAATAATCAAAATTAAATCACAATTAAATGAACTAGAATTTAAAAATCTATAGAAAGAATCAACAAAACAAAGAGTTGGTTCTTTGAAAAACTTAACAAAATTGACAGACCCTTAGCAAATCTTATCAGAAAAAGAAGAGAACACACCCAAATTAATAAACTCAGAGATGAGAATGGAAACATCACCACGGAAACAATCAAGATTCAGAACATTATAAGGGAATACTTCTCAAAACTTTATGCTAATAAGTTCGACAACTTGACAGAAATGGACCTTTTCCTAGCAAATATTGACATGCCAAAACTAAACCAAGACGAGTTAAACTATCTTACCAGGCCCATATCAAGCATTGAAATAGAAACAGCAATAAGAGACCTCCCAGCTAAGAAAAGTCCAGGACCAGATGGTTTTACAGTGGAATTTTACAAGGCCTTCAAAGCAGAGCTCACACCAATACTCCTCCAACTCTTCAATGAAATTGAAAGAGAAAGCTCACTACCGAATACATTCTATGAAGCCATCATAACCCTCATCCCAAAACCAGGCAGGGACTCATCAAAGAAAGAGAACTATAGACCCATTTCTTTGATGAACATTGATGCAAAACTTCTCAACAAAATTTTGGCCAATCGACTTCAACAATTCATCCAAAAAATCATACACCATGATCAAACAGGATTCATTTCAGGGATGCAAAGCTGGTTCAATATACGCAAATCAATTAATATTATTCATCACATCAACAGGAGCAAGAACAAGAACCACATGGTTATCTCAATAGACGCAGAAAAAGCATTCGACAATATCCGACACCCCTTTATGATGAAGGTTCTGGAAAAATTAGGAATCCATGGAACATTCCTCAATACAATAAAGGCTGTATATGACAAACCTACAGCCAGCATTATACTCAATGGTGAAAAACTAAAGCCATTTCCTCTTAACTCAGGAACAAGACAAGGATGCCCACTCTCTCCACTTCTCTTCAATCTAGTATTAGAATGCCTGGCTACAGCAATAAGACAAGATGCAGACATAAAGGGGATCCAAATAGGGAAAGAAGAAATAAAACTCTCCCTCTTTGCAGATGACATGATCTTGTATTTAAAGAATCCCATAGACTCCACTCCCAAATTACTCAAGCTGATTCAAAACTTTGACAAAGTAGCAGGTTATAAAATTAACCCCCAAAAATCAATGGCTTTTCTGTATGCCAACAATGAGAAAAGTGTGGCTGAAATTAGGAAAGCAACTCCATTTGTAATAGCCCCACAAAAAATAAAATACCTAGGAATTAACTTAACTAAAGAAGTGAAGGACCTCTACGATGAAAACTTTAAAATCTTGAAAAAGGAAATCAACACAGAACTTAAAAAATGGCAAAACCTCCCATGCTCCTGGATTGGCAAGATTAACATCGTGAAAAGGGCAATACTTCCCAAGGCTATCTACAAATTCAACGCGATACCTATCAAAATTCCACCCTCATTCTTCAAGGAAATAGAAGAGGTAATCCAAAAATTCATATGGAACAAAAAAAGACCCCGAATAGCAAAAACACTTCTCAATGGAAAGAACACTGCTGGAGGAATATCAATACCAAATTTCAAACTCTACTATAAAGCCATAGTAATCAAAACAGCTTGGTATTGGCATAAGAACAGACCTCAGGACCAATGGAATAGAATTGAAAACCCAGAAATGAACCTACAGACCTATAGCCACCTAATCTTCGATAAGGGAGCTAAAACCATAGAATGGAAGAAAGACAGCCTCTTCAGTAAATGGTGCTGGCAAAATTGGTTAACTACATGTAGAAAACTAAAGCTAGATCCTTATATATCACCCTGCACCAGAATCAACTCCAAATGGATCAAAGACCTTGAACTCAAAGCAGACCCTCTGAAAACATTACAGGATGGAATAGGAGAAACCCTAGGTCTCCTTGGCTCAGCCCGAAATTTTCTGAATAGAGACCCGGAAACACAACAAATCAAAGAACGGTTGAACAAATGGGATTGCATAAGGTTGCAGAGCTTCTGCAGGGCAAATGACATAGCTAGCAAGATCAATAGAAAGCCCACCGATTGGGAGAAGATCTTTACTAGCCATACAACGGACAAGGGTCTCATATCTAAAATATACTTGGAACTCAAAAAATTAAACCCCCCAACAACAAATCCTCAAAGAATCAACTGCCCAATAAATAAGTGGGCGAAAGACTTAAAGAGAAGCTTCTCTGAAGAAGAAAGAAGGATGGCCAATAGACACATGAAGAAATGTTCAACATCCCTAGCCATAAAAGAAATGCAAATCAAAACAACATTGAGATATCACCTCACTCCAGTTAGAACGGCAAAAATCAAGAACTCTAACAACAACAGATGCTGGAGGGGCTGTGGACAGAAAGGAACCTTACTTCATTGTTGGTGGGAATGTAAACTTTTTCAACCACTTTGGAAAGCAGTATGGAGGTTCCTCAAAAGACTTCACATAGATCTCCCCTATGATCCAACAATCGTACTTTTGGGCATTTACCCAAATGTATACAAACAAGACCACACTAAAGCTACCAGCACAACTATGTTTATTGCAGCATTATTTACCATAGCTAAGATATGGAACCAACCCAGAAGCCCCTCAGTAGATGAATGGATCAAGAAAATGTGGTATATATACACAATGGAATTCTATGCCTCCATCAGAAAGAATGGCATTTCCCCATTTGTTAGGAAATGGAAAGGCTTGGAAAAAATTATATTAAGTGAAGTAAGCCAGGCCCGAAGAAACATAGGTCCCATGGTTTCCCTTATTTGCAATATCTAGTATAGGTATGAGTCAAGCGGAAAAGGTCAGATAATGTGATGTTAGGAAAACGAACCCTTAAATATGTATTTTAATGTTTCCGTTTCTTTCATGCATGTGTTTCTATCGCATTTATAAGATTATTTCTTTGTTGCTTTGTATGTCCCTCCCCCACAGTGTAACCCCCGCTTTCACTTTATTTGATGTCAGTATAACATGTGGAGGAGATGGGGACAAACAAGTCGTTTAAGGATTCAGGTGGACCTGTTGCAACAAGGAGAATTACAAAATGTCATGTCAAAGTAAGCTTTACAATGTCGGTGTTGGGGGGGAGGGGTGTATGATTGGGTGGGGGGGAGGGGGGAGGCTGAGAAGGGAGGTGAAGGGTAAACAAAGGAGGAGGCTGCAATGCTTGGTAAGAAATGTATGCATTATCCTGCCAATGTAATTGTAACCCCTCTGTACAGTATGTTCTCAAATAAAATAAAATAAAATTAAAAAAAATAAATATGTCCTCATTTTCCATTTTGTTACATTAATGACTCATGAGCTATGGGATCCTTACATTAGCATCCTCTTCCATCTGTGTAGGTGTATTTAGTATCAGGAAGTGTTCATAGGGAAATAGAGAAAGACAGATTTTTAGAGAGCAAGGGAAATCCGGTATGAAAGAACAGCATAGAAGGAGATACATTTATCACACAGAGATTAAGAACTAGCCTAAGAGATTGAGATTGCTAAAGACAATGAAGAATAAGCCTAGTTGATAACTAGTTCTTCAATAACCAAAAATGGTTTCCTGGAATGGTTTCTGCTATACCTTAGTTACTATCATTTATTCCTTCCATCTGGAGTTCCTCTTTCTCTTCTGTGACAACTCTTAATTAGCCTTTGCTTTTTGGTGCCATGACCGGCCAAAAAGTTTTCCAAATCTCACTTAGACTACCCTTCTCATTGTGATTAGCAGTGACCACTCAAAAGTCTGGAATCCTTGAATTTCCAGAATTAATCTTCACCTGACATCTAAGCACATTCCTGGTATTAATTTCCATTACCTAATGAACAAAACTTCTTTTTTTATAACACAGTATCCTAATATAGGTAAAATACATGAATTAGGGACTATTGTCAGGAATCAGTATGGAAAGAGCAATTATATATTCCAAGTATGGGCTCTTTATTTTGCATTTATTAACTAAATGTTGTTGTTGTTGTTATTGTTGTTTTGCTAGGACTGGGGCTTAAACTCAGGGATAGGGAATTATTCCTCAGGTTTTTTTTCTCTCAAGGCTAACACTGTACCACTTGAGGCACGGCATCACTTACAGTGTTTCTTTTTCTGTTTATGTGGTACTGAGGAATTGAACCCAGGGTTTCATGCATGCTAGGCAATCAGTGTACCATGAAGCCACATTCCCAGAGCCCTAAATTACTTTCTTAAGATGGTATTACATTTTCATTCCATAAATTTGTATCATAATTTTGGCCAGAAATTTTTGCCAGAAAAGGACGTAGAACACAATACTAATTCCAATAAGGCTAGATGGAAAATAAATAACCTTATGGTCTAGCCAGTGCACAGAGGGGCTTACCTCATGAAGCTGATATAACAGACTGAGCGAGAGAGCTCCTAACCCACAGCCCACCTCCAGAATGAGAAGGCCACCTTGGTTCCAGCAACATGGGGATGCTGGACCACCTCCTCCAGCACCCATTCAATAAGTTCCTCTGTGTGTGTGTGTGTGTGTGTGTGTGTGAGAGAGAGAGAGAGAGAGAGAGAGAGAGAGAGACAGAGACAGAGACAGAGAGAGAGACAGAGAGAGAGACAGAGAGAGAGACAGAGAAATACAGAAACAAAGACACACAGAGAGAGAAAGAGAGAGAGAGAGAGAGAGAGAGAGAGAGAGAGAGAGAGAGAGAGAGAGAGAGAGAGAGAGAGAGGGTCAGAATTACACTTAAGCCAGGTGCCGATGGCTCAGGACTATAACCCTAACTACACAGGAGGCTGAGATATGAGGATCATGGTTCATAGCCAGCCCGGACAGGAACATCTGTGAAACTCTTATCTCCAAAGAACCACCAGAAAACCAAAAGTGGTGTTGTGACTCAAGTGGTAGAATGCTAGCCTTGAGCTGAGGAGCTCTGGGACAGCGCCCAGGCCCAGAGTTCAAGCCCCACGACTGACAAGAAGTGGAGTTCGCACCACAAGACGTGGACTGAATAGCACCCACTGTCCTAGGGAGCATGGCAGAGAAGTTAGGCTGAGCTTCCTGTTAGCAGGATGTCATGAGTAGGTCACCCGTATTCTCCATGCCTCGTTTTCCCCAGGGGCAAAATTGAATACAGTAAAGGATCCCCTTCCTCAGGTGGGTAGGGTAATGAAGAAAGACAGCCATGTTTTGTTTCATAATCCCACACCTGTTGCACGATAAATAACAGACCCCATCATAGCCCTTTCCAGGTAACTTTCTGTCATATGCTCACAGAATTCCTGAGAACCGTATCTGACAGCAGCTCCCTCTGTGCCTGGCCCTGCTCCAGAGAGCCCTCTGTATTAATCCCTTGTTTCCTGACAACTGTCCCATGAGGAGATTGAGGGCCTATGTTCGAGGCCCAACCCAGAGCTTCACCTGTGGTCATGAATTGGCTGCCATGGACTGAGTTAGGGACAATCCATATAAACCAATGACTGAGCATGGCTCCACATGTCTACCATCCCAACTACAGGGGACCAGGCCTGGTGGCGCATGCCTGCCACAGATAGGAGGACCTCCATCCAGCCCAGCCTGAGCACATATTAAGTCTCCATCTCGGAAATGCCCAAGACAGAAAAGCTTGGCTCTCATGGTAGAAGACATGACTGGCAAGCCTAAGGCCTTGAGGTCAAACTCTAATATACCAGAAAGAACCAGAGGCCCAGTGCCAGAGCTCATGCCTATAATCCTACTAATCAGGAGGCTTAGATCTGAAGATCACAGCTGAAGACTTAAAATAGGGTTGGCCTCTCCCATCAGACATCCTGATGAGAAGACCTAGAGTCTGACCTACTCTGTTGCTCTACATACTAGCAGGGCTCATATCCTTACTAAGTACTGGCCATGATCTTTGTCCCCCTGGCAAGCCACCAACCAGGCCCAAGGGAGTACACAGCTCCAGGCCACAGAGATCCCTTGTTCTTGTAATTAAACAGTGCTGAGTCCCCTTCAAGCGTCTCACCCTTCCAGGCACCCAGAACTCACCTGCAAAGCCCATGCACTCCCCAAAAATAGCAGGTAGAAGTTAACAAAGCATCCAGCCTCCTTGTTACACCCCACTTCTACACACACACACACACACACACACACACACACACACACACACACACACACACACACATCCATCCAGACCGATGACAGAAGACTCGTCCATGCAGCACCTGCAATTTACCAACTGATCACTCACCTGAGCACAGTCAGTCTATACAAGGAGAAAGATGATCTCTCTCTGTCTTTCTCTGTGTCTTTCTCTCTGTGTCTCTGTGTCTCTCTGTCTCTCCTTCTCTCTCTGTCTCTGTCTCTGTGTCTCTGTTTTTTCTTTCTTTCTGTCACACACACACAAACACACACACACACACACACACACACACACACACACACACACACACAGACTCAGAGCAGTGCCTCTCCTGAGTTTGTTGGAGACCAGATGGACCAGGAGTACCAGCAGAAGATGGCAGAGCTGGGAAATGTGATCACTCCATAAGAACTGTTGCCAGCTGGAGGAGGGGAAGACAGGCTGGGTGTATGTGTGGGGGGAGGGTACTGCTCCCAGATATTCACCTTTTGCTATGACCCCCCAGCAACCTCACCTCCCTACCGGGCTTTTCTGAGACCCTCTTCAGGTGAAAGGGTGACTGAGCACAGAAGACAAGGGCTCACACAGCAAGCGGGGCCTATCTTCTGCATTCAACACCCCCACCCCCAGAAAATAGGAAAAGACTCCAGAAGGCAGGTGTGGACATGCTTCTCCCCAACTCAGACTAAAGCCACCAGGTTCCCACCGGGGAGAGAAAGGGTGCAGATGTGCTGCTGTGTGGCTCCCACAGCTCCAGGCCAGGAGCTCTGTAGTGCCCACTCCTCATTCAACCCTGTATCTCCCTGTTTCCTGGGACACTGGCCACTAGCGATGGGGGTGGGATCGTCGGGCCAACACACACCTTCACCCCTGGGGTGCATTTGTGGCAGAGTCCTGGCTGGACTGTTGGACATGGGGGAGGCGCAGGTATAGGTCTGTGGGGGGGGAATGGGGTCGCAGGGTGAGGTCCTGTGAGGCAGCCACTCACATGTGCTGCTAGGAGAAGCTGTTGGTGGCTGCCCCAGGTGGGGCGAGCAATGATGGCAGAGCCTTGGTGGACACTCAGGCCTGGAGCAGAGAAGATGGGGGTCAGGACCAGGTCAGGGCTGCAAACCGGGTGGTGATGCACCATTACCTGAGGACTCCAAGAGGCACCTCATGTCCGAGCCAGCAGCACCAGGTTTGAAACGCTGCTCCAGAGGGAAAGAGGGGAGGGGGCTGGGGCCCGGCCAAGCATGTGGTGGGGCTGAGCAAGGCCTCTCCTCCTAGGCCTCGAGTCTCTTGATCACCACTCAGCCACCTCTACCTTCTTCAACTGTTGCTAGTGGTGTCAACCAGCAGAGAGTATCCAGGTGCTACCAGGCAACATGGAATGTGGGCGTGCCCACCATTCTTGTATCCCGTTGGTCAAAAAGAACCATTCCGGAATAGGGGTGTGGCCGGAATCCTGTGATGCAGGCAAATGGATGGAGTCAAGATAACAGCAGCTCCTTTCCCAGGAAACTCTGTCCAATCCAGTTGGGGAAAAGAGGATGATCTGCTTTAGCCAGATGGCTGCACAGATTGTTGTGTATGTCTGTATGTTGCCAGTCCCGGTCCTTGAACTCAGGATCTGGACACAGTCCATGAGCTGCTTTTGCTCAAGGCTAGCCCTCTACCACTGGAGCCATACGGCTCTACTTCTGGCTTTGTTGGCACTTGTAATTGGACAGGGGTCTCAACGACTTTCCTGCCTGGGATGACTTTGACCATGATCCTCCTATCACAGCCTTGTAAGTATCAAGGAGGACTGCTGAGAGCCACTGGAGCCTGACTAATCATTGGTCTTTCTGATGTTCTTGGACAGACCGTTGAGTTCCCTACCGTCGGGTTGAAGAGGTGGGAGCTGTAGCCCACAGTTTGAATCCAACTTCCAAATGGCAGGAGATCCTAAGAAACTCATTCCTATTCATATGATTACCAATGGAATGTGATGTATGTCATGATTAAATGGGCAGTTCTTGAATGATTCTAGGGTAAAATTACACACAATTATATTATAGAACACTGATCAATTTTAATTAATACTTTATGATGCATTTAAACTATTACATTCATTAAATGGAGGCATAATGGAATACCTAAGAACTGGGCGTCACATAGCATAAAGGTGCCATTTTTTCTGCCAGGCCTGGGATTTGAACTCATGGTCTGGGTAACACTGTTGCACAGTGTGGAAAGGGGAAACTTGCCTCCTTGAAGTCAAGAAATTCAAGTCTGTTCCTTAGGCCTGAAATTTGTGTATATGTTAAATATATGATTTATCTTTATATACATATGTTGACTACATATTGCGTTCAGTGTAGTTATTCACCTTACTTTTTGTTTTATTCATGTCTTGACTGTTTATTTTATTGCCTATTATGAGACATAGAAGAGTGATTACATTGATTACATAGGATATAGGTCTGCATATGTTTTTCACTTCATACCTGACATCCAGGACTTTCACAGAAAAGGAAAACCTGTGTCACCATCAGCTTCTTACTCCACAATTCATTTTTGGGAGTGCTGGCATCTGAATTCACAGCCTGCAAGGCCAAGTTCAGGGATGGGTGAGTGTCTGCATGCCATTCTGGGGCAAAATGAGCTGACACACAGTTCCCAGCACCTGAGATCGAGCCCCAGGTGTTGACAAAACAAGAACAGATTGACACGCAGATGGTAGTATGCTAATAAATATATATCTTTATAGAGTGCTAGAGATGTCTATCTATTATACTGTTATATAGACTACATTCCTACCAATTCTTAGGTATTTATTATGCCTCCATGTAATTAATGTGATTGTTTTCATCCTTAACAAACTAATAAGTAAATCAATCAGTGTCCTGAAATTATCGCATTCCTGTAAGTAATACTATTCTTTTAAGGCTTCATAAATACTAAATAAAATCAGTCTCCTGAAATCATGCTCAGTCTCCTGCGCATCATTCACGATCAACTCATTCAACGGTGACATTGATAGCATTCCATTGTTATTCCTATGGATGGGAACGAGTCTCAGTATCTCCTGCCACTGGTTGGTTTCAGGACGGGGTTTCGAAATCAGGGCCTACATTGCTGCGTGGGCCTATGGCTTCCCCAATAGTCCACCAATCTTCAGCAATGCAAGGTGAAGTACCCTTTGCAGCAGTGTCATTCAGACCCAGGAGGGTCACCGTGCAAAGGAAGAAAATGTAAAAAGACCATCTTGCCGCATTTTTTCTGTGAATTTTTTTTCACACAAGGCCTGGGGGTCTAGGATCCCAGGATCAACTGTGGGTCCAGTGGCTACACTCCAGCATAGGATGATCAAAGCTGAGGCAGAGTTGTCACAACCTGAGTTCAAGCCCCCTGCAGAGCAAATTCACCTCATTTATTCGGTCAGGCTTTGGATTTGAACTCAGGTTCTGGGTAAATTTACAGCATTGTGGAAGAAGGGGAAGCTCCCAGTACTTGAAGATAAGAAAGTCAGGCCTGAACTCTAGACTTGAATTCAAGCCCCAGCCCTGGAAAACATACTATTTATATACATTGTAAAGACTGTATTTGTACTTACCTATGGATGTTCAGTCCATACACGTTTGGTGTGGTTGTTCCTTGTATTTGTTTTATTCATTTATTTACCATTGATTTTTACTATTATGACACCCATTCCATTTATTACATTGATGACATCTTATCACATGGCATCTAGATTTGTAGACATGTTCTCTGTCATGCCTGACACCCAGGACTCCCAGAGAAAAGGGAACAAAGTTTCACATTCGGCTTCTTACTGCATGATCCAATTGTTGGTAGTGCTGGGATCTGAACTCAGGGCATAGCAGGAGCAATTGGCAAACAGTTCAAGGTGAACACACCAGCCTGTGAGCAACTAAGCAGTTAGGCCATTCCCAGGATCTGACATTGGTCCCCAGGGTGGGCCATGATAGTCATAAATTCATTATTTAAACATAGGATTTATATTTACACACATGTGTGCACAGCATCTTGCATTCGGTGCACTTCTCCTTATTTTGTGTTTAATTCATGGAGGTATTTTGTGTTTTACAGAGTATGGTGACAGGTACAACTGCTGACATGGATGAAAATCTGTTCCCATGGTTATAGGGTTGCCTATGCATTCTCCATCCTAGTTGAGACCCGGGACCTTCACAGGACAGGAAAACATGTGCAACGACTGGCTTCTGACAACAGAATGAAACTTTTGTCAGTGCTGGGATTTGAACTGAGGTCTGGGTAGCTCTGTTGTACTGTGAGGGAAGAGGAAGCTCACCATCTTTGAAGACTACAATGTCAGGCCTGGTCCAGGGCCTAATTTGAATCCTTAGCACTGGACAAAATAACAAGCCCACCTTTTTTAAACATAGGATCGCTCTTTACCTACAGATATGGTATGCATCTTGCATTCAGTGTAGTTATTCTTTTTATTTGGTGTCTTATTCATGGATATATTGTGTATTTTATTGAGCATGGTGACCAATATAACTGTACTGGCATGAATGACAACCTATTTCCATGGCTATAGAGTTGCCTATATAGCATTCTCCATCTTTGCTGAGACCAGGACTTTCACAGGACAGTAAAACAGGTGGGTCGATTGGCTTCTCACATCAAGGTGATTCTTTTGGCAGTGCTGGGATTTGAACTCAAGGCCTAGCAGGCCCAATTGTTGAATGGGTCATGGTGAACGCACCAGCCTGTGAGCCACTAAGGAGCTAGGCTGTTCCCAGGACCTGAGATCAAGCCCTGGTGGCGGCCAATATAGTCATAAATTCAAATTTTAAACAGAGGATCTATATTTCCATATATGGGTGGGCAGCAACTTGAGTAAAGTATAGTCATTCTCTTTATTTTGTGTCTTATTCATTAATGTATTGTGTATTTTGTTGAGTATAGGATGACAGATATAACTGTGGTGACCTAGATGATAGCCTATTCCCCTGAGTTTAGAGTTGCCTATGCATTCGTCATCCTAGCTGAGACCTAGGCTTGCACAGCACAGTAAAACAGGTGCAACTACTGGCTTCTCACATCAGGGTGAATTGTTGGCAGTGCTGGAATAAGAACTCAGGACTTAGAAGCCCCAACTGCCCAATGGGTCCACATGAGTACATCAGCCTGTGAGCCACTAAGGAGCTGGGCCATTCCGAGGAACAGAGATTGATCCCCAGGGTGGCCACAATAGTCCTCAATGCATCATTGAAACATGGGATGCCTTTTCACATCCGTGTGTGGACTGCATTGTAGAGAGCTGCTAGAGGCCGCACCTGGAAGATGGCGCCGGCTTCCGCCCTCCGCCTTCCCGATGGCGAGTGCTCTCTTGGTAAACAACTCCTTATATGGCTAAGGCAAAGAATCTGGCTTGCTTCCGCGCACCTGAACCTATTGGTGGTTCCCACGTGGCGTATCAGGGTTGGCTACCCAGCGGGTACTTAAGGCTGTGGGGAATTCTCCCAGGGGTTGGGGTCAGAAGGTTACTCAAAGGTTCTGAATAAACTGCAGAGAGAAGAGTCCGGTGTCGCGTCTTCCTTGCTGGTCGAGGCGGTAGCGACACGTGGTGGCCCGTACAGGGACTCAGCCATAACCCCAACGAGGACTCAGAACTCTCTGCCGTCAGGGTGGTGCACTGGTAAGTTCCCAGGTAAAAGGGGAATCCGCGACAGGAGCGGGGGGGATTTTTGCTCTTCTCTGTAAGATAGGGAAAGAGCGAGAACCCGGGGCTAGTCAATAGAGTAGCCAAAAGTGAAAGTAAAAGTTTGTTTACCAGCTTTAAATGTTTAAAACATGGGCGCTTCTTCTTCGCACCCAATTCTTTTGGCTCTCAATGAGCTACTGCACTCAAAAAAGTTAAAAATAAAAAAGAATACTTTAGAGAGATTTTTGAATGAACGTGACATCGTTGCCCCGTGGTTCGCTGTCTCCGGAAGCCTCACGGTGGCCTCTTGGGAGAAACTAGGGAGGGACCTAGATTTTGCCTCTGAAGAAGGAATGCTTAAGAGCGGAGTGAGACCAATATGGAAACTGATAAGAGGCTGTCTCGAGGACTAGCGTTGCAGTGAGGCGGTAGAGAATGGTCAGGCCGCCCTAGAAATGCTGCAGGAAGAAAGATCGGAAAGGGCAGACAGCGAAAAGGAGGAGATGGGGGGGGTTATACCCCGATTTTGCCGAACTAGAGACCTCTGAGTCTACAGACTCAGAGGAACTACAATCACTCATAGAACAAATAGAAAAAACAAAGATAAGAAAGAGGAGGAAAGGGAAGGAGAGAGAGGACCCAGATAAAGACGAATGCACGCCCTCCGTGCACCGCCCCACACCTTTGGCCCCTCCGCTCTATGCGGAGGACCCCGGAAGTGGCAGCCCCGGCTGTTCTTTCAGCCCAGGCGTGTGGAAAGCGGTCAGAACCGAGTTACATCTAGCCTGCCCAATATTTCAGGATCCACAGGGACAGCGGTATCATGAACCCTTAGATTTTAAGGTTATAAATCTTTAGCTGAGTCTGTGCGGACATACGGAATCACAGCCTCCTTTACTGTAGCCCAGGTGGAGGCCCTAAACAGACATTGCATGACACCCGGTGATTGGAGTGGGCTCGCACGAGCTTGTTTGAGCCCAGGTCAGTATTTAGATTGGAAGGCCTTTTTGATTGAATTTGCTAGTGAAGAGGTTGCGGCCAATCAGGCTGGGGGAAACCCAGCTTGGGACAGAGATATGCTGCTTGGACAGGGGAGATTCGCCAATCAGCAGATAGGCTACCCGGTTCAAGTTTATGAACAAATCAATAAAATTGGCATAAAGGCATGGAAGGCCTTACCAAATAAAGGCGAGGTGAGTGGCAATCTCACCAAAATCCTGCAGGGCTCTATGGAGCCGTTTTCGGACTTTGTTGCCCATATGGTCGAGGCCGCTGGCAGAATTTTTGGTGACCCAGACGCAGCCATGCCATTAATTAAACAGCTTGTTTACAAGCAGTGCACTAAGGAATGCAGAGCCGCCATAACCCCATATAAGAATAGGGGACTAGAAGCATGGATGAAAGTTTGCAGAGAGCTGGGCAGACCACTAACTAATGCTGGATTAGCTGCTGCTGTGGTGCAATTAACCCAGAAGAAAGGGGGAGGCTCAGGTGCGGGCTTTAGATGTGGCAAGATGGGACACATAAAGCGTAATTGCCCTGAAAGAGGAAGTGTGATAGAAACAGGAAAGGGACAACAGCCTAAGCAGCCTGGGCTGTGCCCTAGATGTAAAAGGGGGAAGCACTGGGCAGTTGAATGCCGATCTGTGAAAGACATCAACGGTCGAACCTTAACGCAGGCCCATTCAAAAAACGGGCAGCAGGGCCCCCGCCCTCAGGGCCCGCAAATATATGGGGCAGTCAAGAACCAGGACAGGAGCTACTACCCAGAACAGTGGCCGACCCTCTGCCACCCCAAGGACCGCGGAGAGCCACTGCGGGCTCAGCAGGACTGGACCTCCGTGCCACCACCAGACTCGTATTAACTCCCCGAATGGGGGTCCAGTTAGTTGACACAGACTTCCAAGGACCCCTTGAGCCTGGCACGGTGGGATTGTTGATAGGGAGGTCATCCACAATTCTGCGGGGCCTTAAGGTGCATCCTGGTGTGATTGACCCAGACTATACTGGAATTGTAAAGATTATGGTTGAATCTCCTAAAGGAATTTTAGCCATCTCCCCAGGAGATAGAATTGCTCAGCTTTTGATTTTACCCAGTTTACATGACCATTTTGCGGCTCAGCCCAAGCTAAGAGGAAAAGGGGGTTTTGGATCCACGGGAACAGACTTAACATTCCTGTCTCTTGATTTGGACCAAAGACCAGTTCTTGAACTCAATGTTGATAATAAGAAAGTTTTGGGCCTTTTGGATACTGGGGCATACAGGAGCATTATTGCCAGAAAAGATTGGCCATCAGGATGGCCTGTACAAGCGTCCTCCCAAACCTTACAAGGTCTGGGATATGCTAAGGCCCCTGACATGAGTGCGAGACAGCTGCACTGGAGTGATGAAGAAGGACATTCCGGTATAATACAGCCTTATGTGTTAGAGCTCCCGGTTTCCTTATGGGGCAGAGACCTTATGAAAGAAATGGGATTTAAATTAAGTAATGACTATTCCCCTGCATCACAGGACATGATGGTGCGTATGGGTTATCACCCCAGTTTTGGACTAGGTAAATTTCTACGAGGGAACAAGGAGCCTATTAAAGTGTACCAGAGAAACCACAGGCAGGGCTTGGGTTTTTCCTAGGGGCCACTGGGGGAGGGATCCCCATATCCTGGAAAATGGAGGAGCCGGTGTGGGTGCCTCAGTGGCCACTTTCCTCTGAAAAATTAACTGCTGCCAGGACATTAGTACAGGAACAGTTAACCCAAGGACACATTAAACCATCAGTATCCCCGTGGAATACACCCATTTTTGTTATTAAAAAGAAGTCTGGAAAATGGCGTTTGTTACACGATTTATGAGCCATCAATAACCAGATGCAAATTATGGGCCCCGTACAATGAGGCCTACCTTTGCTTTCTTCCCTGCCGGCCTTTTGGCCCATTATTGTGATTGATATAAAGGATTGTTTTTTTTCCATTCCCCTACATGATCAAGACAGTGTGAGGTTTGTTTTTACTATTCCCTCCTGCAATCATGAGGAGCCAGATAAAAGATATGAGTGGGTAGTTTTGCCTCAGGGGATGGCCAATAGTCCTACTATGTGCCAACTTTATGTGGATGAAACTCTTGCCCCTCTTAGACAAAAATATCCCAAATTAAGATGCATTCATTATATGGATGATATTTTACTAACAGCAAAGAGTAAACATATGCTGGAAAAGGCGTATGTGGATTTGATTGAGATGCTAAAGTACAGAGGACTGTTTATAGCTCCTGAAAAGGTACAGCAGGACCAGGTTATAGATTACTTAGGAGCGAAAATATGTAAAAATTGCGTTACTCCACAAAAGGTAGAGTTGAGAAAAGATAATCTAAAAACCTTAAATGATTTTCAAAAATTGTTAGGAGATATTAATTGGGTTAGAAGCTATTTAAAGCTACCAAATTATGAGTTGAGACCCCTTTATGCTATATTACAAGGAGACTCTGCTTTGGATTCTCCTAGACAGTTAACCAAAGAGGCAAGAGAGACTTTACATAAGATAGAAGAGAGATTACAAAATGCCTGCTTACAGAGAATACAGGAAGACAAGAGTATTACCCTGTGCATACTCCCTACCTTGTCTCAACCTACTGGGTTGTTGTGGCAAGAAGGCCCGTTGTTTTGGATTCACCCGAAAATATCACCGGCCAAGTCCATTGAATATTACCCTACTGCTGTGGCTGGTGTTGCACTCTCTGGAATTCAACAATGCTTACAGTATTTTGGAATTGCCCCGTCTACCATTATAGTTCCTTACACCAGCCATCAAGTTCAAACTTTGTGTGCTACTATAGATGATTGGGCTATTTTACAATGTAGCTTTACTGGACAAATAGACAACCACTTTCCAAAACATCCCCTTTTGGGGTTTTTCAAGGAACACCCAATTATCTTTCCTAAGGTAACGACTTCTCAACCTATTGTAAGTGCCCCTAATGTATTTACTGATGGCTCAAGAACGGGATGTGGTGTATACATGGTTGAGGCACAACGACCGGTACAACACCAGTTTCAGCCCGGTGCTCCTCAGATGGTAGAGTTGAAAATTGTTATAAAAGTTTTTGAAGCCGGGCGCTGGTGGCTCACGCCTGTAATCCTAGCTACTCAGGAGGCTGAGATCTGAGGATCGCGGTTCAAAGCCAGCCCGGGCAGGAAAGACCGTGAGACTCCTATCTCCAATAAACCACCAGAAAACCGGAAGTGGCGCTGTAGCTCAAGTGGTAGAGCGCTCGCCTTGAGCTGGAGAGCTGAGGGACAGCGCCCAGGCCCAGAGTTCAAGCCCCATGACCGACAAAAAAAAAAAAAAACAAAAAGTTTTTGAAGCATGCCCGTTTTCTTTTAATTTAATATCTGATTCTGCTTATGTTATTAATGCTCTCAAGGTTTTAGAGGTTGCTGGACCTATTAAGAGTTCCAGTCCGGTTGGTCCATTGTTTCAACAATTACAACAGTTGATTTGGCAGAGAAAATCATGCTTTTATCCCTTGCATATTCGGGCTCATACGGGCCTGCCAGGACCCCTGGGCAAAGGAAATGATGTAGTGGATCAATGGACCAGACAAGAATGGGTATTTATTAGCTCTGTCTTAGACAGAGCCAAAACCTTTCATAAAACATTTCATGTTAATGCAAAAGCACTACAACAAAAATTTCAAATTTCTCGAGCCGATGTGAGACAGGTGATATTAGACTGTCCTTGATGTGTAATTTATCAGCATCCGCCTAGTGTTGGGGTTAATCCCCGGGGTTTGCTCCCGCTAAAAGTTTGGCAGATGGATGTAACTCACATCTCTGAGTTTGGACACCAAAAATATGTACATGTGTCTGTGGACACCTGTTCAGGTGTTATACATGCCACGCCCTCGGCTGGAGAAAAGGCACGCAATGTTATTGCCCATTGTTTGGAGGCCTGGGCAGCCTGGGGAAAACCTTATCAACTTAAGACTGACAATGGACCTGTGTACACAGGACAACAGTTTGCCTCCTTTTGTCATCAAATGGAGGTGCAACTTATACATGGTTTGCCCTACAATCCCCAAGGCCAAGGCATTGTGGAACGTGCTCACCGCACGATAAAAGAGTGCCTACAAAAACAAAAGGGGGGAATTGGCCATGGCCGTACCCCAAAGGAAAGACTTTCTCTTGCTTTATTTACTATTAATTTTTTAAATTTGGATGCTCAGAGTCAATCCGCAGCAGATAGACATAATGAACCTTATGGCCCAGCAAAAGGTATGGTAAAATGGAAGGATGTCTTGACAGGGCTCTGGCGTGGGCCCGATCCCGTACTGACATGGGCACGAGGCTCTGTTTGTGTTTTTCCTCAGGACCAGCAAGATCCGGTGTGGGTGCCTGAACGCCTCACTAGAAAAGCCCAGTGTGAAGAGGCACGAGATGCGGGGGGTGATGGTCCTCCTGCTCATCCTTGCGATGGTGCAACCGGGAAGACCAGTACCGAGATGGGGAACCCTGTCTGTGTTCCCGAGACCGATGCCCATACGACATGATACATAACTGTTTCCTTGATTACAGCCTCTTCGGGTTCTGGTACCGTGACTGGTGTTGTGGCAACTGCTACGGGTTGCGGCGGCCAAAGTGTTAAACCTAAATCTTCTATTACTCACAGGCCTACCTCTGTGTGCGTGTATCCCCCATTTTTGTTCATTGTGAGTATGGAAGAACTTACCTCGTGCAGTAAACCAATGCTGGAATGCCTCAAAGTTTAAATATGCTTTAGTTACCCGCATGCCTCGTTGGGTGCCTGTGCCTGAGGATGCTCCTAATGCTATGACCCAATCATCTTAAGGAGAGGGGCTGGGAAGGTGGCTCAGTGGTAGAGCACTTCCTCTGCATTCATGAGGCCCTGGGTTCGATTCCCCAGTACCATATAAGCAAAAAGAAGAGAAAAAAGCCAGAAGTGGCGCTGTAGCTCAAGTGGTAGAGCGCTGGCCTTGAGCTGAAGAGCTGAGGGACAACGCCCAGGCCCAGAGTTCAGGCCCAGGAAAAAACCTATTTAAAAAACGCTGCAAATTTGTCTAAACAGTTGTCTAGTTATCTTTTAGGTAATTGAACTGGGGAGTTCGACAGCCTGATGGAACAGCTCAGGGTTGCCATCGTCATGGTGAACTCGACCTGAGTGGATGCCGGAATGGCGGAAGGGTTATCTTCATGGATCTCCACTGCTATGAATCATCTTAAGGAATGGGAGGGTTTAGGAGCCCTGACAGGCCTTCTGGTGTTAGCCTCCTTGGTATGACTGTGGTGCATTTGCCAAATTAGAGGTTCTCAGCATCGCAGTGCAGCCATGATTACCCAAGCCTTTACAGTCAGTGGAGCAGGTCAGTCCCCCCAAGCGTGGCTTGCCACCCTAAAACAATGAACACAGATTGCAAAGCCAAAGTACTGCAGTCGAGAGGCATGAGTTTTGCCCTTGAGGAGAGCATGTTTGATTGCACACGGGTTCGATTCGCCTTTTCCCGTCCTTGTGAAAAACGAATCAATGGACAGGCTGAGTCATCCCTAGAGAAGGTACCCTCTGGGAGAAGGCTTGTATGCAGTCCTTGCATTGTACAACCGGGATCAGACCTCTGTTCTCATCTGTGTTCTTTAAACAAAAAAGGGGGAACTGTAGAGAGCTGCCAGAGGCTGCACCTGGAAGATGGCGCCGGCTTCCGCCCTCCGCCTTCCCGATGGCGAGTGCTCTCGTGGTAAACAACACCTTATATGGCTAAGGCAAAGAATCTGGCTTGTTTCTGCGCACCTGAACCTATTGGTGGTTCCCACGTGGCGTATCAGGGTTGGCTACCCAGTGGGTACTTAAGGCTATGGGGAATTCTCCCCCGGGTTGGGGTCAGAAGATTACTCAAAGGTTCTGAATAAACTGCAGAGAGAAGAGTCCGGTGTCGCGTCTTCCTTGCTGGTCGAGGTGGTAGCGACACTGCATTGTGCATTTCATGTAGTTATTCTATTTTGAAGGCTATTCATTGATGTATTGCATATTTTCTTGAGTATATGATGACAGATATAACTGGGCTGACATGGATGACAATCTATTCTCATGGCCACAGGGTGTCCCATGCATTCTCCATCCCAGCTGAGAACCAGGACTTGCACAGGAAAGGAAAACAGGTGCAACAATTGGCTTCTGACATCAGGATGAATCTTTTGGCAGTGCTGGGATCTGAACTTGGGGCTTAGCAGGCCCAATTGGCAAATGGGTCCATGTGAGCACACCAGCCTGTGAATCACTAAGGAGCAAAGCCATTCCCAGGACCTGAGATGGAGCCCCCAGGTGTGGGGGTGAGGGGTCAGCACACAGCCGTCATCCATTCATAAGCTGAAGGTAGTATGCAAATAAGTACATATTTGTATCGAGCAGGGGAGACGGTGACCTCTGATGGAAAATCTACCATGTGTCTACTGATTCTTGGATCTTTCCAGATGCTTCCATTTCGTGAATGTGATGATTATTGTCATGCTTAATCGACACTTCTTTACAAATAATCAATACCACATGAGTTCTGCCTATCATTTTCTACTCACATCCTGCATGAAATACTCATTCAAGGATGAGCTCGATCGTATTCCATGACTCTTTCTGGTCCAGAAACAATTTCTCAGGATTTCCCGCCATTGCCTACTCATAGAGGGGCTGAATTCAAGCCTCAGGCGTGGAAAACCTACTTCTTATATACATTTTAAAGGTAGGATTTATACTTCTATACTGATATTCAGTACATATCATGTTTGGTGTGGTACGATTTATACTTCCATACAGATGTTCAGTCCATATCGTGTTTGGTGTGGTTATTCATTTTATTTCTTGTTTTATTCATTTATAAATTGTTTATTTTATTGACTTGATGGCACCTATACCATTTATTACTTTGTTTACATCCTGTCACATAGCAACTAGATTTGTAGATGTGTTCTCCATCATGCCTGACACCCAGGACTCTCCCACAAAAGGAAATCATGTGTCACACTCGGTCTCTTAATCCAAGATTAAATTTTTGGCAGTGCTGGGATCTGAACTCAGGGCCTAGAAGGCCCAATTCATGAATGGGTGAGTGTGAGCACAGCAGCCTCTAGCCAATGAAGCTGTCAGTTGGTTCCTATGTGCTGAGATAGGCAGACGGTGGTATACAAATAAATATATGTTGGTAAAAAGTGCCAGAAATGTCTATGATTGAATGACATCTACTACCTTCCTACCAACTCTTCGGTATTGATTATATCGCCATTGAAATATTATTCTTTTCATGCTTAATAAACTATTAATTAAGGTCAATCAGCATCCTAGGATTATTGCATCTACTTTTAGACTAGACAAATGCACGAACTACTCTTTCAATCAGTATTCTTATGCATAGGTATGAGTCTCTTGTGATCTCCTGCCATTGGTAGTTGTCAGGACCAGAATTTGAACCCAGGGCCTATGTTGACATTGTTGGCTTATGGCTTCCCTGATAGTCTGCCAGCCATCAGCAATGGGAGGTCAGGTCCACTTTGCAACCGTGTCATACAGACCCAGGATGGTCACCGTGCAAAGAAAAAAATCGTAAAACTCCCCAGCCCTCTAAAGCTCACCATTTTTTGTGCTGTCCCGCTTTTTTTTCTTCCTCCAAGCCCTCTGGGCTTAGGATCCCAGGATCTGCTATGGGTCCAGAGGCTGCACCCCAGTCTACGGAGATCGCAGCTGAGGCAGAGTTGCTACGACCTGAGCTCAGGCCCTATGGTTGGCAAAATTAATTAATTAATTTACTAAATTAAAAAAAATAAAGATCCTGGGTTTGGAGTTTCTGCCAGTTTTTCTTCTGAGCCTGGGATTTTTTTTGGGGGGGTCCGGTCGTGGGGCCTGAACTCTAGCGCTCTACCACTTGAGCCACAGCACCACTTCCGGCTTTTTTCTTTTTGCTTATGTGGTGCTGGGGAATTGAACCCAGGGCCTCATGCATGCAAGGCAAGCGCTCTACCACTGACCCACCTCCCCAGCCCCGCCGAGCCTGGGATTTGAACTCAGGGTCTTGATAAATCCGAAACAATGTGAGGGAAGGTGCAGAGTTGCCACTACTTGAGTTCAAACCCCATGACAAGCGAAAAATTAATTAAGTCAATGAGCTCAGCAGGGAGAGGTAGATGTGGAGATGGAAAGGGAGGGATGGTAGGGGGAGAGCAAAGGGGAAGGCAACAATGCTCAATAGGAAATGTACTCATTACTTTGCTCATGTAAATGTAACCCCTCTGTACAACATTTCTACAAAAAAAACTTACAAAAGTAATGTAGTGCTCAAAGAAGCGCTTTTGGGGTAAGGGACGGATGTCTGAATAGTTGTACAAAATTCTATACTGACATTTTTTAATATTCAGCGTGGAACTGAATAAACATAACTGCTTCCATTACAAAATTTAAGTCACTGTCTTGGAACTGAGGCCTGTATTTCTGCCATTGATGGGATTTGAGCTCACCGTCCGGGTGTCTCTTTTACACCATTTGTGAAGGGGAAGCTCACCGTACCTGAGGAAAAGAAATTCAAGCTAGAGTTACCAGGGCCTGTATTAAGGCCCTGCAATGGAAAAAATATTTATATACATGTGTAATATATGATATATATGTACATATGCATGTTTTTATACATTATGATTATTACTAATTTTGTATTTATTTTATTTTTATTTTATTCATTTTATTGTATATTGTATTTAGTATTATTATACACATAATATTTATTATGCATTGTACATATATTTTAAAATCATAAGCAATAATTTAGGACATTGATTCATTTTTCATTAATATTTTATTAACTGTTGAAACATGATACATAATTAAATGGAGGCATTTGTCACAGTCTTCACATGTTTAGTCTCTCCCAAGTATGAGCTTTGTCTTATTTATCTTTGGACAACTTTCTATAGGGATTTCTTTAGATGATTTATACTCAGAAGCCTTTTCTTGAGGATAGGCAAGTTGAGGGATAAAATTGTAAGGGTGGGGCTGAGAATGTGGCTTAGTGGTAGAAAGCTTCCTCAGCATGCATGAATGCCAGGGTTTGAATCCTCAGTGCCACATACTCAGTAAAAGACAGGAACTGTGGAGTGGCTCAAGTGGTAGAGCATTAAGGCTTGAGAAAAAGAAGCTCAGAGACAGTACCAAGGCCCTAATTCAAGCCCCAGGACTGGCAAAAAACAATAGGCCAGATGCCATTGGCTGACACCTAGAACCCGAACTTCTCAGGAGGCTGAGATCTGAAGACCACAGTTCAAAGACAGCCTAGGGAAGGAAAGCCTGTCAAACTCTTACCTCCACTGAATGACCAAAAGACTCCATGTGGTCCTGTGGCTCAAGTGGTAGAGTGTTTACCTTCAGCTGAAGGGCTCAGGGACAGTGCCCAGGCTTCAGTTTGAGACACTCAACTGGAAAAAGAGTGAGGGTTAATCAAAGTATTTTTCCTATTTGCTAATTATAAGAACATTTTCTGGAAAATGAATGCTAATGTACACCAGAATTGGAGTCAGAGCTCAAGGTTCAAGTGTAGCAGATCCATATGCCCAGCCTCTCAGACTCTACCATTATAACCTTGTGTCCTACAGGGTTCTGAAAGGTCCAATGTTGAAAGGCTTAAATGCTCCCTAAGCCCTTTGTGATAAGGAGTTGACTTGTATTGTCAGTATCATTACAATTGTGAACCTAGCAGAGCACCAGTAGCTCACGCCCGCCACCCTAGCTCAGGAGGCTGAGGTCTGAGGCTCACAGGGTGAATCCAGCCAGAGCTGGAAAGTCTATGACACTCTGATTTCCACTTCTGAAAGGTCAGATGTTCAAGAGCTTCCTGTGTTTCCCATTTTAACACTGTATTTGAAGGACAGCAAATAGTTGCAAAAGCCAGGCTAGGTGAAGAGACCAAGGCCTGCAGAATTAGGAGGCAAAATGTACACACTCAACAGGGAAGTGAGCTGCAAATCCACTTCATTCATTCTAGGCAAAGCCAGCAATGGGGGGAAACCTCAAACATTTGTTAGGGTCAGGCTTTTCTCAGCTTCTACAAACAATGACTAATTAACCTTCCTCCCTCAGGTGAAGGGAGTCTCAGGCTATCTTTAGGTTAACAATAGAGAGCCAGTTCAGTGAGGGAGCAGGGAGAAAAAGAGTAGAAAAACCCTGCTCTCTGTTCTTAGGGGGTGGGTTTTTGACTCTCCATCTGAAGGCCCTTCTACCTCTGCCAGTCCATTCTCCTTCCTTCATTTTCCACATCATTAATGCAAATCTCCAGTCCAAGAAGAGGCAGGGCCCTTTCTCTACTGTCTCCAATCACCTGAGTTAGAACCTGTCTTGGCCCTCTTGGCTCTAGGGCCTTCAGCTGCTTGAGAAGTGGGACAGAGACAGTCTTCCTGCTCTGTGGTTGTGTGAAGGTGATGCTGGTGGCCTGGCACACTGCAGAAGGACTCATGACTTATTTCCTCCTGACATACAAGACCAGATTCATCTATCATCTTTCTATCTATCTATCTATCTATCTATCTATCTATCTATCTATCTATCTATCTATCTATCTATCTATCTATCTATCTATCTATCTATCTATCTATCTATCTATCTATCTATCTATCTATCTATCTATCTATCTATCTATCTATCTATCTATCTATCTATCTATCTGTCTGTCTGTCTGTCTGTCTGTCTATCTGTCTGTCTATCTATCTATCTACCTATCTATCTATCTATCTACCTATCTATCTATCTATCTATCTATCTATCTATCTATCTATCTATCTATCTATCTATCTATCTATCTATCTATCTATCTATCTATCTATCTATCTATCTATCTATCTATCTATCTATCTATCTATCTATCTATCTATCTATCTATCTATCTATCTATCTACCTACCTACCTACCTACCAATGTAGCAAGCTAGCTATCTCTTTGCCAGTTCTGGGGTTGAACTCAAGGCCTGGGCACTGTCTCGAGCACTCTTCTACTTGAGAAAGTGCATCAATTCTGGCTTTTTCTGTGTATGTGCTACTGAGGAATCGAACCCAGGGCTTCTTGCATGATAGGCAAACACTCACTAATCCACATTCCCAGCCTCCTTATCTTTTTCTTAATGATAGTTTTTATTTAAGTATGCTACCATCTTATGTCCCGAAGTTTAATTTTCTGAATACTTGTTATTTCTATGAACCCTGACTTTCTCTTTCCCTCCCTGAAATGAGACTGTTCCTGCGTTGGCCTCATAATAAAATGTAAATAAGGATGCTGAGAGCTTAAGTGTGTCCCCCATTCTACTACTGTTAATAGAATGTACCAGTATGTAACCAATGTATGTTTGTAAAATAAAAAAGGAACATTGGTCTTCTGCTGTTAACTAAATTGCAACTTTTACTTCATTTTGCCAATTTTTGTACTACTTTTCTTTCCTTTTCTAGTATCCACTACTTTTGCTTTTGCCTCTGCCTTTCTCCTTACTTCGTGTTACCTAATCAGCTCTTCCATCAATGAGTAAAATTAAAAGTAGGTTAAAAATCACCTTTTGCCCCCAGTAACTCATGCTTGTAATCCTAGGTATTCAGGAAGCTGAGATCTGAGGATCACAGTACAAAGCCAGAATGAGCAAGACAGTAGGAAACTCATGATAAAATTGGCATTTAAAAGATAACCCAAGGGATTGGAATGTGGCTTAGAGGTAGTGTGCTTGCCTAACATTTATGAAGGCCTGAGTTTGATTCCTCAGTGCCACTTAAACAGAAAACTGGAAGTAATGCTGTGGCTTAAGTGGTAGAGTGCTGGTTAGCCTTGAGCAAAAGACCCCCAGGTACAGTGTCCAAGCCCTGAGTTTAAGCCCCAGGACTGGAAAAGCAAACATAAAAGTAGCTCCTCCAATTGCTTTTTATGTAGTGTTCCAACTCCAGGGTTCTCATTGTCTTTACAGCAAAACCAATACAACAAACTGCAAGTTACAGTGCTTAGGAACTCCATGTGGTCAGTAACCATCATATTGTACACCAGACGTACAGAGGTAAGGAAGAAATGTGAAAAAAGAAGGCCACTTGGATAACCTATCTTGAGACTATACAATAATCTATTTTCTATACTGTCATTTGACTAGATATGTGGCTTAAAGAATCAGGGAAATGTTAGGTTTTGAACTTGCTCCCTATAAAATGAGGGCAACCATACCTGTCCATCACTAGGATTGAAATCTAAAAAGGAGTGTTCCAAGAGTATAAGCCTTGCTATCCTAGGCTCCTGCTGAACAGGAATATAGAGTTCCCTATCAATAATGCCTGGACTCAAAGAGAGAATTAACAAATGGGATTGTGCCAAACTAAGAAGTTTCTGCATGGCAAAGGACACCATTAGCAAGCTAATAAAAGCCCAAGGAAGGAGAGATCTTTACCAGCTATACATCAGGATATACAAAGAGCTCAATAAATTATACTAGCAAAGAATTAACAACCCAATTAACAAATGGGCAAACAAGATAAGTAGAGACTTCTCAGAAAACATAAAATTGGCCAGTAATCATATAAAGAAATCTTTAAACTCTCTGGCCATAAAGGAAATGCAAATCAAAACACTTGAGATTCCATCTCAATTTAGAATGATCATTACCAACAATACACACAAGAAAAATACAATAGATGCTGTCACAGATGTGCAGGCAAAGGAACATCAAACAGGGCTGGTGGGAATGTGAACTTGTTGAACCACACTAAAAAAACAAACAAACTAGGACTACCTTGTGGTCTAAAACTACCAGTGTTGGGCATTTACCCAAAAGACTACAAATCAGGGTAAAGGAAGGCCACCCATATAACAGTTCATTGTCAAGGTATAGATATAGCACAAATGCCTTCAACAAATGAATAGATTAAGAAAATTTGGTATATATACACAGAGGACTTTTGCTCTTCAATTAGATTTTTACATCATTTGTAAAGTAGTGAATAGACCTGGAAAAATTTTTGTGAAATCAGGATGCATGTTTTCTCTCACATGTGGAAGATAGGTCTACTTTTTAAATATACAAGTAAACACATACAAGGTTTTGTGCATATATACATAAACATATTGCACAAAGTACAGCATATGTAAGAAAGACTTTAAATTGTGTAATTCTTTGGAAAAAACTAACAGTACAAGAAAATTAATATGAAGAAACTGAAAATTCAAAAGTAGGAGTAGGTGAAAGAAGTCATATTTGTCAATGCACATCCAATGAAACCAGGAAAATTGAGGGGAAGAAATTGAGTTTCAGGGATGGGGGAGATAATGAGAAAAGTGTCATTGATCAGGATTCAATGTACTTACAAATAAATATGTAATTAAAATAATAATGCCTTAGCTTACCACTTATGATTTCCATATTCACGCTTCTGGGAAGCCATCCTCCTTCCAAACCACCAGGAACCACCTCAACTTACTAAGAAAGGGTACCACTTTGCAGTCTCTTTGAACCAAGGAAGAGTAGGCAGATCAAATTAATGCTGTCCACATATCCCAAGCCATCAATATAAGGCCAGACACCATGAAATGATTACAAGAAGTGGCAGGCGAAACACCATGGCTCCTAGAACACAGGTCCAAACTTTCTAAGTAAAGATCCAGAATTACGACAAATCAAAGAAAGACTAGATAAATAGGATTGCATGAAACTTAAACTTGTCTACCTGGTAAAGGACATAACAAGCTAAATAGAAAACCCATAGAATGGGAGAAGAATTTTATGAGCTTGCATCAGACAAGGGCCTAATAGAAAAAATATACATAGAGCACAAAAAATTGGCTCCAAAGAAACCCTCAAATAACACCCCAATTACTAAATGGAGTAATGACCTAAAATAAAACTTCTCAGAAGAAGTAAGAAAGGCCAAAAATACATGAAGAAATGTTCAAAAAATCTGAACATAAAGGTAAAGCAAACCAAAACAATACTGTAATTCCACCTCACCCCAGTAAGGAAGGCTAATAAATTTTTTTAAATGATTAGCAACAAATGATGTCATGGATGTGGCCAAAAGGGAATTCTATCACTGTTAGTAAGAATATAAATTGTTCAACCAGTCTGGAGGCTGACATGTGAGTATTGTGGTTTGAAGTCAACTTGGACAGAAAAGTCCATGTGTTTCTTATCTCCAATTGGCCACCAAAAAGCCAAAGTAGAGCTGTGGTACAAATGTGTAAAGTGATAGCTTTCATTACAAAATCTCAGGGACATCACACATGTCCTGTGTTCAAGCTCCAGGATTGGCAGTGTGTGTGTGTGTGTGTGTGTGTGTGTGTGTGTGTGTGTGTGTGTGTGTGTGTGCTCGCGCGCGCACGCGCAAATGCACGCTCACATATGTGCACCCACCCTAGGGATTACCTAACTGCATCACGTATTTTTGTCTGTTTAAATTATTAACAGAACAAGGCTTATATGTCCTGTGGTTTTTTTGTGTGTCTCTGTGTATGTGTGTGTCTATGTGTTGTAGGTTTTGGTGTCGGTGTATGCATTTGTATGTGCATTTACTTTTTATCTTGCTTATTCTCCAGCTGTGTTAACAATATTGGCAGACTTGAAAGGTGGACACTACTGTTTAATGTTAAGACAATTTTCCAAGATTCTTTTTCAACAAATTACATTTGAATTGTTCACTGAAGGACAAAGAGTGTGGGGAAAAAGAGGGGAATAGAAAGGGGACTTGTAAATCTAAGACTGCAGCAGCCATCCATATTCCAGAACAAGTCTGCAGAACTAGGTGTAAACTAGATCCAGTGTTGTGTCTTCTGTCAGCTAGCTGTAAGAAAGCCCCCATTAGGCCACAGGTGTGGATTGTAGGAAAAAAGACAATTCAGTAAAAAAAAATTCAAATGGTCTGAGACATTTACACAAGTTCTGGACATCACTTCCACTTGAGCTGCTGCTGTTGTGCAGGCCCAATATTTGATCTGAAGCAAAACTTGGCATTACAAAAGTAAAACCCTAATGTCTAGTAATCTCTGAAAGGCTTGTGTAACTGCTTAGTTCTTATATCTAATACTGTGACCTATTGGGAAAGGCAGAGGGCAGACTTCCAGCTATTGAAGACTTCTTCCTTGGTGAATTATAAGCTATCACTTTCAGTCATGTGGTTCCAGCACAGACTTAGCTCAGAGCTGTGAACCTGAGTGTAGAAGTTTGAATCTCTATAGTGTGAAAGGAAATTTGGCCTTGTTCTAAGCTTGCAGTTTGGTGGACCTTTGGTAGCTGTGGACAATGTCTCCTTTTGTGAACATTTAGTTTAGATGCAGGAATTCATAACTAACTAGTAGCAGTGGTCACACCAGGTTGGAGCAAGAGAGCCACAGTAGAGGGTCAGGGGCCAAGCTCACACCATCTGCCATTTTGTGCTTCTTGAATTGACAGATTCTGCATGCGTTTTAGTAATTCAAGAATAAAAAATAATATTACATATAGATTTTTAAAATTGTTTCTGTGTTTTTGAATCTACTAGATTATTTTTCTAAGTGAGCATTGTGAGAATCCTAGATCAGAGGCTCCACTGCCTCGGGGATAGATCAGGTAGTCAATAAACCCCACTATTAACCGAATGTGAGACCTACAGTAAGTCTTTGCCCTTTTGACCCCAGTTAATGTATCTTCTAAATATCTTCCTGGTGTCCTCTGGAAATTCTATGGAGCAACCTTATGTGTCAGATGAATGTGTGGCCAAAAGGACAAAACTGTTCTTCCTGTGCCAAAGATTAGGTGGGGTTGGGGTGGGGCCAGGCCAGGCCAGGCCAGGCCATGGGGGACAGTGCTAGGGTAGCAAATCCCTGGTCCCTCCAGATCAGGCAGGTAGCCAACAATGGCACAGGATCTACATCATCGTGTCTCCAACTTGTTAGCCAAGCTCCTGTGAGTCCCTCCTCCAAGGTGCTGGCTCCAAGGTGCTCCAAGGATCTTGTTCATGAGAAGCATTCATTGAACTTCTCTACAGTTCATGGTACACTTTACATAATGAAGACTGCTGCCAAATATGGGGGTGTGTATACAGCATGTTATACTTAACACTATGTCACGATATTCTGATGAGAATTTTTGCTTAACCCATGTGAAAAAAAACTAGTGCCAAAATGCACAAAAAGTGCCTGCTGATATTCCCAGTCATGGGTTAGTATTAGCACTAGCATTAGTATAAATCAGACCACATAGAAGGACCCATCTGTTCTACCAGTGGAGAATTCAGGGATCATTTCCTCCTCTGCTGCATATCAGTCAGTGACAGACAAATCTTTTCAACAGACTTGGAGAAGGAGTTAACTCTACCTGTGAGACCCAAAAAGAAGCCCCATGCTGGCATATGAGTACTATCATACACACACACACCACACACACACACACACACACACACACACACACACACACACACACACACACACACACACACACGTAGGTCCAGCGGTATTCTCAAGCATTCCCCCTGATCTATGAATTCTATACAGCAAAGTCTAGAATTTGATGGAAACAGGAGCAGAGCATCTTGTCCCACTTCACCAGCTGTTTGACTGGTCTTCCACTGCCCAGTAGTAGATAGATATTGTCTTAGATCCTCTGCTCTGAGCTGGAGGGCCAGTGTCTTCGCTTGGGAGGACAGTGAAGGAATTAGAGAAACTACACAGGTAGTATGAGCAGTCCTGCATCATAAAAATACTTCCTTAATGCTAGTTTATTAGAAAGCTTTGAGCACACTTGTCCAGTACTGACATATATTCATGTTTTCTCCCTATTTTATTTAAATAAAAATCAGTATTTATGAACTCTCATTTCTCCTTGCCCCTTCCGGTATAGTCGTGTAGTGTCTAATGCCTCACTTTAAAGCTTCATTTCCCCCTCTATCTGATAAATTTTGGTGAGAGTTATCAAGTAATTTTCTTATTTAATGCAACCAAGACAAAGCTGATGAAGAAAACAGTGTTAACTTCAGGCTAGTATAGATATCTACTCTGATAAAGAACATGATGTTCTTACAACCATCATGCCAAAGGTCCTGCCTCTGGAGATAGGGGATTGCATTTCCTCTGCCTTCCTAGCTTCTAGAGTAATTGCTGCCCTCCCAGTAAAGGAGTTCCTTTCTAAAAAAGAAAGCATGCCACCAAATTGCAGAAGGCCAGCAATCCACATTATTTCTGCTTAAGAACCCTTCTCCTACCATATACTGATGATTCACACCCATAACCCTAGTCATTTAGGAATTAGAGAGCAGAGAATCTCGGTTCAAACCTTTCTGGGGCAAGAAGAGTCCACAAAACTTTTATCTCATTCACCACAAAAAGCCAGTAGGAGAGTGGTGAGCCAAGCGGTACAATACTATCCTTGAACAAAAGAGCTCAAGGACAGTGCCCAATCTTGGAGTTCAAGTCTAATACTGGCACACACACACACACACACACACACACACACACACACACACACACACACAAACACACACACAAAGCTAGAAGTGGAGCTGTGGCTCAATAGTATAAGTTAAGTTTTTTTTTAATATTATTTTATTTTATTTGAGAACATACTGTACAGAGGGGCTACAATTACATGGGCAGGATAATGCATACATTTCTTACCAAGCATTGCAGCCTCCTCCTTTGTTTACCCTTCACCTCCCTTCCCAGCCTCCCCCCTCCCCCCACCCAATTATACCCCCCTCCCCCCCATCGACATTGTAAAGCTGGTTTTGACATGACATTTTGTACTTCTCATTGTTGCAACAGGTCCACCTGAATCCTTAAACTACTTGTTTGTCCCCATCTCCTCCACATGTTATACTGACATCAAATATAGTGAAAGCGGGAGTTACACTGTGGGGGAGGGACATACAAAGCAACAAAGAAATAATCTTATAAATGCGTTAGAAACATATAGTTAGAACAGCAAAAATCAAGAACTCTAACAACAACAGATGCTGGAGGGGATGTGGACAGAAAGGAACCTTACTTCATTGTTGGTGGGAATGTAAACTTGTTCAACCACTTTGGAAAGCAGTATGGAGGTTCCTCAAAAGACTTCACATAGATCTCCGCTATGATCCAGCAATCCCACTTTTGGGCATTTACCCAAATGTCTACAAACAAGACCACACTAAAGCTACCAGCACAACTATGTTTATTGCAGCATTATTTCCCATAGCTAAGATATGGAACCAACCCAGATGCCCCTCAGTAGATGAATGGATCAAGAAAATGTGGTATATATACACAATGGAATTCTATGCCTCCATCAGAAAGTTAAGTTTTTTTAAATATGCTTTTTACTGTAAAAATGCTTGACATAGGAGTTACAGTTATATGAGCAAGGTACTGAGTGCATTTCCTATAGATCATTGTTGCTTCCTCCTTTGTTTTCCCCCTACCATTACTTTGCTCTCACATCCACAACTACCCTCCCCAACCTCCACCCCCACCAAAGTTGTAAAGTTCATTTTCAACTTAGTGTTTTGTACAACTTATTGTTACACTGTTTCGACCTGTATCACAAAAAAACGAAGTTTAGTCTTATGTGAAAATTTTGCAAAGGGAAAATGTCAATGCCCAGAGTTCAAGCCTGAATATCAAAACACATTTTTTAAAAAAGACTGCTTTTAATAAGCTTTTCAGAAATAACTGGTTCTCTTCTTTTTTATGGTACTGAGGTTTGAACTCAGGGCCTCATGTTTTCTAGATACACACTCTAATATTGAGCCACAGCTCTATATTTTTTGCTCTGTTTTTGAGACAGGGTCTCATTTCCTGCTCAGGTGTGCAACTGGATTTCAGTCCTCCTACTTTCCTCTCCCATCACTGCTGGGATGAGAGGTGAACACTACTATGCACAGCTTCTTCTGTTCAGATGAGGTCTCACAGAATTCTGCCTGGGTTGACATGAAAACACAATTTTTGCAGTCTCATCCTCCCCCAAAAACAAAGTTTATAGGTTCACATCACAGTGCTCAGCTAATTGAAGCCTTAGATTCAATCACCAATACAAAAATTGAAAATGAAAATAAATTTAAATGGAAAAGCTGTGAGGTAAGAGTAGGGAAAAGGGATGGAGCACTGATCCTGGGCAGCACCTGAAGTCCAATCTGATGGTTTTATTTACAACACTGGAGAATAAAATGAAAGTATGCAACAAGACAGCCTTGTCTGCTTTTGCTTAGCAACAAGACAGTCCTGCCTGTCTTTTCTCATTTATGCCAGAGCCAAAGGCTCAGTAGACCATGACGAAGAGAGGAAGGTAGAGCTGTATAAGATGAAAAAGGACAAGCCCTGGACATACCTGGAAATCAAGAAAGCCTCTGAAGCCTTCGAACTCTTAGGCCTTTCAGAAACTAGTATTCCAAAGAAACCAAATGTTCAGAGAGAAAGCCAAGATGTGCTCTGAGGTGTATAGATTTCCTTACTCAAAGAACACATAGACCTCCACATGACACAATCCTCCCTGCCAACAGTAGTCCTTCACAGTGAGTCTCAGAGGGTAAAAACACTGCCCTTTACTACCTGTTAGACACCAACCCACTTCCTGAGAGCACCAGGACAGTAGGGAGGGAGGGCTCAGCCCCATAACAACCCAAGGTTGAAGCTCAGAGTACCACATCTACTCACATAATGTACCCAGACCTCATAAATTTCCAACAGCTGCCAGAAGGTGTCCTCAGTCCTTCAAAAAGATCAAGCTGTGATGGCCAGCTTTACAGCCCAAACTCCCCACCCAGTATTAGTCCTGCTGAGTGACATGCAAGCCAAGTAGGGATCTCTGATAAATTTCCTAAAATTATTGGGCTGCATGCAAGCATCCAGTCACTTGTCCTCTGGTGACAAAACCTCAGGGTCATTCAAGACAGAAGCAGTCAAGACCTCAACCCCAGCTGCTACGGGCAGTTCAGCAATGCTTACCCTTTTGCTCCCTCAGGGGTTTGATTAATTTGGGTATAATCTCATGAACAATGTCTCCTAATATCACTATCCCAAGTGATGACCCCCTACCCAAGCAAACAGTCAAACAAGCTGGAAGTGTTCTCTTTGGGGAAGACAGACCAGCCTTCCCATGTGCCCATTTCCAGGGGCTCCCCTTCACCCAGAAGCCTTGAAAGGGGTATCTGCTCCCTCCAGCAGCAGGCCTGCCACTCCTTCCAGACCCAAACTGACCACAGCATCCTCTGGTAAGCTGAACACTCATGTCCAAGTTGGGAAAGCTGCTGTTTGAGTAGATGCTAAGATGCTTCTTGTGCCTTCAGGTGTCCCACGTTGAAGACTGCAAAGCCATCCAACAAGGTTTCACCTTCCAGCCTGTCTAGTGGCCAATCCTGGTGTCTGCTTGGGCTCTGGCTTCCCTGGACCTGCAGTATTAGGGAACCTGCAGCTCCCCCTGCCAGTGCCAGCATTGAATTGCCCACGAAGAGCACCAAGTGCTCCTGGTATATCTACTTTGGTCTTTGGGATTTTACCAGTCACCATCATGGGACTCTCTGGGGGATATTTCTGGGTAGCAAGCAAGACTAACTTTTCATTTGGAAGCTGGCAGATTACTAATATAGGCTCATCACCTGTCCCCTGCCAACCTGGACAGCCCTGCTTCTTCCAGCTCCATTGCCCACCCTGTGTTTAGGGGCCCCCTGAGCTCAGCTTCTGCTTTCTGAACTTGCCTACATATTCTGAAAAGAACCGAGAGAAGACTTTGGCATCTATTGGGCCCCAGAAGTCAGGCCACAGTGAGGCTTCTGCAGCCCTCTGCCTTGCTCCTAGCACAGTCACCAACAAGGCAGTGCCCCCAGGATCCAACGCAGACCTCTGCCTTGGGTAAAAAAAGAGGCTGTGCTTGAGTCGCCCACAGTCAGCATATGGGCACCTACTAAGGCCACCCCAGTATCTATGGGGGCTCAAGAAAGAGATAGACACATCCTGCAGACTTATTTGGAGCAGCTCCTCTTCCAGGTGCAGGCATGGTGGCCTTTAAAGCAGAACATGACAGTGCACAAACTAGAAGAGCCCAGGACACACTAGAAAAACTTGGTAAACAATGGCCCTGTGCACAGAGACCTGACGGAGGCAGCAAATCAGAGAGAGAGAGACAGAGAGACAGAGAGAGAGACAGTGAGAGAGACAGAGAGACACAGAGACAGAGAGACAGAGAGAGAACTCTAGGCTAGCTCTGATTTGTACTGGTTTCAATATCCTTGCCAAGAAATGCATATTTTCACCAAGAAATAAAAAGGAAAACTTCTAACTCTAACTCTGATGGAGTAGCTGGAATCAATCTAGATTTCCTACCATAAACAATCACAAAAGTGTTATATGAAAAAAATATATGTATATAAATGTATTGGTAATATAAATATATAGGTATATATATGGATATTCAAATATACAATGTGAATATGTAATGTATGTATAATGTATAATGCACAATGTATACATATATACAACGTATATATATACAGGGAGAAAAAAAGAAATACATAATATTTGAAGGAATAATGACCAAAACCTTCCCAAATTTGATTGAAAGCATGAACCCTTCTATGCAGGATTCTAGCAGCTTAAAGAAGTCAATTAACATAATTACACAGGTCCACACTAACACACATTCTAATTAAACAGTCAAAGACAGAAAACCACCCAAAGCACAGAAACAGAACTCATCACACACAAGTGATCTTCAGTGATATTATGACAAATTTCTTATCAGACACTAGATTAACTATTGGATAGCAAAGGCAACAAATTTAGGGTGCTAAAAGGACATATCTAATGCCAACCTTTCTAACAAATATATATATACTTCCTTCAACTTTGAGAGATGAGCTAAGTATCTAACGATGCATCAGGTATATAATCCTAACTACTCAGGAAGGTGAATTGTGAAGATTGTGGCTCAAAGCCAGCCTGAAACTTGTCCCCTCAGGAGCAAGTTGTATGACAGCTGTCCTTGAGAAGAACGGAGGCCTTTTTGCCATGTCATTGCTGGAACAAGATATTGGATAATGTGTCCATCAAGAATGAAGGCTTTTGGATAGTGTCTCCATAGAAGCAATTTATGAGACTCAGAGGTCCTCTAGAAGTCAGAGGACTTTTACCACTCTCCTAGTAGTTTCAGGAAAGGCATAATAATGAACAGAGCAACCTAGAGCCCACATGGAGTCCTTAGCAGCAGTCTTTGAAACCTATGGGATAAAGTATCAATGCTGGCAAGCTATGATTGGTCCACTTTTTCTCTGACCTCACTGGCCCAGACTCTGATTGGTCCATTTCCTCTATGATGTCACAATGCCGGGCTGTGATAGCTCCATTTGAGAGGTCATGCAGAGTTTATAGGAAGCCAATGTGCTCCAACCTATGTTAACATCTCTAGGAACTCTTGATTGGTGACCCACTGGATTGACTCAAAGCTAAATTCATGATTTTTTTTGGCTGGGGGGGGCGGGTTGTCATTTGGATTTTGGTATTTCGTTTTACTTTTTCTGGGGTTTTAATTATTTTATTTAGTTAATTTTAGGTAGACTTGCTACCTGCCATCATTTCAGAAGGATGGAAGAATACAGCGAATACAAAGAATAATCCTCCAGATCCTGGAAGGAGGAGATAATCAAACAATACCAGATGAAAGAGCTCATCGACCATGGTACCAATGGCAAGTGAAGCTGGCCCATCCTTGCCTCACACACATGGAAGTGGCAGTTAAAATACTCCTGAAGGGAGAGTTCTCCAGTCATCAGATAAAGAATGAGATGGACATTTTTAATACTGTTTGGCACAGCACATCATCAGTTTGTACCAGGGGATGGAGAAGGAAGAGTATGTGTATCTCATCATGGAACTTGCTGGTAGGGGATACCTCCTGGGGTGGATCTGAATATCCTGCTGCCTATATGAGGATGAAACCAAGAAGCTTTTCACACAAATTGTAAGTGCTGTTCACTACCCACACCAGAACAGAATCACACACTGAGACCTTAAGTCCAACAACATCCTGTTGGATACCGAAGGCAATATGAAGGTCAGTGGTTTGTTCTGAGCATCTAGTTCACCCTGGGGCATTTGCTATTGAATGTATGTGCTGCTGTGCTTTTCCACCCCCCTAAATTTTCCTGGAAGAAAGAAATGATGGCTGGGTGTAAGTGGCTCACATCTTTAATCCTAGCTATTCAGGTGGCTGAAATATGAGGATCATGGTTCAAATCCAGCCCAGGCTGGTTCTACCCTCGAGCAGGCTCATACTAAAGACTAATTTGAGGAGCAGATGGCAGTTGATAGAGGTGACTAGCAAAATAGTTACCACTCTTCTCAGAACAAGCTGCTCAATGTCACCCAGGACCAGAGCAGTTCCAGACAAAGGGGAGGAGAGCCCTAATTGATATCAAAGATAACTTCACTTGAAAGCCAGAAGGCCCTCTTACTGAGATGGGAGATATTTCTAGGTAGTCTACTAAAAAAAAGTTGTAAGTGGGATCCTAGAATTAAGATCAAAACACTGTTTGCCCAGCAACACCCTTAGTCCAGCCAAGAAGACAGGTGAATCAACTGCCGTAGGTTTCCTCAGGAGAGATTCCAGCCAAGGGGCATCTTGCAGTGAAAACTGAACGTTGTAGTTATCAAAGCATGTAATTCTTGGGCATTGTATCAGTTCTTTGCACGTACAAAACTACTTGACTTACACTTGAGCTACACCCTAGTTATTACAAATATAGTTTTTTTTTATTCTATGTTATTCTTTAAGATGCAGTCTCATGTAGCCAAGTCTGATCTTAACTTCATAATTCTATTGCCTAGTCTCCCAAATGTTGGGATTACAGGTGTGTACCTCTATGTTATCCATCATACTATTATCTGCATGTTTCCTTAAGTTTTAATACTTTATTTTATCCCTTGGCAGTACTGTGGTTTTGATTAAGAGGCTGGTGCTGGGCAAGCAAGTACTCTACCCCTTGACTCCTGTCCCCAGCCATTGCTCTTCATTTTACTTTAGATGAGCTCTTAAAGTATTATTTTTTGTATTGTGTTTATTTTCTTGGGTCAGAATTAGACTGTGATTGTAATGTGTTTTCCTGATCAGAAGCCTTTTTTGTCTTTGTATATGATTTGTAAATATAATTTTTCTTATTAAAAAGAAGGTGGCCAGGAACAGGTGGCTCATGCCTGTAATCTTAGCTACTCAGGAGGCTGTGCTCTGAGGATCACGGTTCATAGCCAGCCCAGCAGGAAAGTCCGTGAGACTCCTATCTCCAATAAACCACTCAGAAAACCGGAAGTGGCTGTGGCTCAAGCAGGAGAGCGCTCGCCTTGAGATGAAGAGTGCAGGGACAGCACCCAAGTCCAGAATTCAAGCCCCACGACCGACCAAAATAAATAAATAAATAAATAGAAAATGCACAGAGGTGTTACACTATATGTCATTTTAAAATTCAAAACCTTATTTTAAAAGAATAAAAATGCATATAATCATTAAAATTTATCTGTAGAATAAAAATGACTACCAGATTACATGTTTTTGGAGGGTGTGTCAGTGGCACACTGTGTCAGCTCTAGACAATGCTACATAGTTCCTGGCCTGAATGGCCTAAATAAAAACAAGTAAAAAGTAAAATAAATGATACTTTAGGGCACAGCTGTGGAAGATTTGAAATATTCTTGTATATTTTATTGACCTTTTGTACATTTTTGTGCTGATGAAAAGTGATATATCAATTATGGTAGAATTTGACACAGTCTTCTAACATAACAGAGCATTACCTCATTACCGAGCAATTCCCTTGCTCATTGCATAACCAAAACAACTGAAGAGAAAAAACTAATAGCTCATATGCCAATGATAACAGCAAATTTCACAATAGAAGTTGGAAATACCTGGAGTGTCTATCAGATGAACAGGTTTATAAAATATGAGGTATGCATAAATGGATTATGACTTATCCACAAAAAGGCTGCAATTAATATATGTCTGTCACGGATGGACACAAAAAAGAATCAACTATTTATGTGAAACATATTGGCTAAACCATTTCATAAGAGAAAATGGAAGATTAAAATTTCTGGGACAGGTCATTGGGGTGATTGTTACTCAATGATTGTGTGGATTGCATCAGCATTGAAAACATAGTTCACAAAAGAGGTAATGGTTACAAAGCAGTGTGGATATAATTAATGTCACTGAATTTTATACTTGCCTAGCAAGCATGAGGCCAAGCGTTCAACCCCCAGCACATCCAAAATGCTAAATCTTCCTTCTGTTTCCTACCTTGAGTGGTAGATGCTTTTCTACTTTTGATTGTATTCCTCAGAGGATCTCTGGTGGCTCTCTGATGTTTAGTCATGCTTTACAGATAATCCATTATTTGAACATTATTTCTGAGTTTTAAAGGAAACCTCCTATATTAAAATGATCGCAATGCCTGCAGTTCTAATTCAAGAGGCTAAAACAAGAAGACCCTTACACAGTCTAGTCTGCATAGAGAGGTCATGTCTAAATCCCCACTGTAGCTGCTGAAACTGGAGGGACAATTATTTGTAAGCAATTACAAGTGAGAGATAAGTTTCTGATCACATTATATTTTGGTCATGTCAGCTTGTATTTAATATTTACATGAATTTAAAAAAAATTTCCATTTTACCTTACTCTTAGTATGTCATTTTGAAGCTTTGTACTATGTTCTTGTTTGCTACATTTAAAAAGAAACATAGTTTTCCTTTGTATCATATTAAACATTGTTTTTGATTTTTTCTATATTGCAACTATTTATTTTTCACAGTTTTTATGTTTTTTTCTGCATGTAGGGACTGCCAATTGAGCCACAGCTCAACTTCCAGCTTCATTCTTTTGAAAATTATCAGGTAAAGCCCAGCACAACTAAGGAGGCTGAAACCTGAGGATCTTGGTTTGAAGCCAGTCAGTCTGAACTTTAGCCTTGAGTAAAACAGGGAAAGTTCAAGCCATAGTACTGGTAATTACACAAACAAGTCTCATGGACTTTCTTGCTTGGGCTGGCTTTGAACTGCAGCCCTTAGATTTCAGCCTCCTGGGTAGTTGGGACTCACAGGCATGAGCAAACAACTGCTGACTTATTTTAATTTTTTGTTGTTGTTTTTCATGGGGCTTAAACTCTGGGCTTAGGTGCTGTCCTCGTGCTCTTCCCCTCAAGGCAAGAACTCTACAGCTTGAGCCATAGAACCACTTTCAGTTTTCTGGTGGTTTATTAGAGATAAGAGTCTCACAGACTTTCCTGCCCAGGCTGGCTTGGAACTGTGATGCTCAGACCTCAGCCTCCTGAGTAGCTAGGATTACAGGCATGAGCCACTGGTGCCTGGCTTATTTTAATATTTTTAACCAGCTATTTCTTGCTTTCAAATTCAATAATTTTATTTTGTCCAGTAGACCTGATCTTTGGGACACATTGCTGTTTCTTAGTAGTTTTGAAGGGGGGTAGGGGTTGAACTCTCGGCATGGGTGCTGTCTTTGTACACTTCAGCTTAAGGCAAATGCTATACCAGTTCACCCACAGAGCAACTTCAGGTTTTATGGCTGGTGGTTAATTGGAGCTAAGAGTCTCATGAACTTTCCTGACCAGGCTGGCTTTGAACCATGATCTTCATATCTCAGCCTCCTGAGTAGCTAAGATTACAGGATAGAGCCAGCAATGCCCTTCTGTTTCCTAGCTTTTTGACTCAAGTATCATGTTTTACAACTTCAACCACAGCTCCACTTGTAGCTTTTTTTGTTTATTGGACATAAGTTTCTAATGTACTTTTCTGGGCAGTCTGGCTTCAAACCATTATCCTCAGATTTCAGCTTCCTGAGGTGCTCCAATTATACACATGAACCACAAACCCATTGGTCATTTAAAAATATTAATATGTTTTTTCCACTTTTTAAAAATTTCCTTGCTTTTTATTTTTGAGTATGTTCTAGTCCTGGGGCTACAAATCAGGGCCTGGATACAATGCCAGAGCTTTTTCTTCGACTAGTGGCTTATCACATGAGCCAAAGTATAGCCTGTGGTTATAATGGTTTTGTCTTGGTGCTTGAACTAGAAAGCGGGTGCTGTACTAGAAAGTGATTGCCCAGTTTGCATCTTGGGTCACAGCTCAACTCTAGTTTTTGGTTTTTGTTTTAATTGTTGGTAGTTAATAGGAGATGAAACTTATGCAAAGCCCATCATGTATCAATTGGCTGAAATCTGAGGATCATGATTCAAAGCCAACCAGGGCAGGAAAGCCCATGAGAATCTTAGCTCCAATTAATCACTGGAACCTGGGAGGTGTAGAGTTCTATTCTTGAACAAAACAGCATAAGTTCAAGACACAAGATAGCACACAGATGCACACACAGAGAAAGTGTCATGGAATTTCTTGCGTGGGCTAGCTTTGAACCATGATTCTCAGATTTCAGCCTCTTACCATCCTCTCTCCTTTGAAAATTTTATTGGTCCTGTGGGTTGACCTCTGACTCTGGGGCCTATATCGTAGCTTTTACACTCAAGGATTTTTACAGCTCAAGGATTTGTGCTGTTTAGCTAGGGATAAGAATCTCAAGCACGTTCCTTCCTAGGTTGACTTGTCTCTGCAATCCTCAGTTGTCAGCCTCTTGTGTAGTAAGGATTACACATATGACCAGCAACATTTGGGTCATTTTAAAACTTTAATATGTGCTTGCTACTACCTTTTTTTCTTTTTTTTTTCATTTTTGCTTGTCCTGGGAGTAGAAATTGAAGGTCAGATGTTGTCTCACAGCATATATGGGACCAAACATAATATTTGGCTTTTAGGGGGAGGTTAATTGTAGAATTAAATGTAAGAATCATGTAAATGTAAGAATCATGTAGAGTTAGGCCAGAATCAGGAGGCTGAAAATTGAGGAAAGTCCATGACACTCTTTTCTCCAATTAACCACTAAAATCTGAGAGTAGTCAATCATTGAGCAAAATAGTGCGAGTTCAAGCACCAGGACTGGCACACACACACACACACACACACACACACACACACACACACACACACACACACACACACACACACACATCTTATGAACACCTGAGCTGAGCTTTAAACAGTATCCTCAAATTTCAGCCTTAGTATCTAGAATTACAAATATGAGCCACCAATGATTGGCTCAGCGAAACCTCTGTTACTTCATCTCTTCTACCCTTCTTTTCATTTATTTCGTTGTTTTTGTGTGTGTTGTTCCTGGAGCTTGAACTCATGCAAGGCCTGGCCTTATTCAGGAGGCTGAAATCTGTCCATCATGGTTTGAAAGCAGCCTCAGCAAGAAAATCCATGAAATTCTTATCTCTAATCAATCAACAAAAACCTATCCCTACTGTGGCCACCACACACAAAACAGTCTCCTGGAATTTTTTTCATTGGGTTTGCCTTTACACAGGATCTTATATTTCAGCCTCCTGCATTTCTAGAATTACAGACCTGAGCCAACAGTCTTGGGTTCTTTACTTCCAACCATTTAATTTTATTATTGTGATCCTGAGGCTGGATCTCTGAGCCAGGGCATTGTTTCAATAGGTTTTTTGTTTAAGGCTGGTGCTTTACAACTACAACCACAGCTTGATTTCTGGCGTTTTTTGCTGGTTAGTTGCAGACTTATGTACTTCGCTGTCCACGCTGGCTATGAACAACTTTCAGATTTCAGCGTTCTGAGTCATAGGATTACACATATTGACCAAAAATTCACTCATGGCTCATTTTGAAATTGTAATTGGATTTTCTCAATTTTTCTTCTTTTTACTAATCCTGGGGCTTGAACTCAGGCATTGGACACTGCCCCTGAACTTCTGATACTCAAGGTGAGAACTCTACTACTTGACCACAATGCCACTTCCAGCCTTTTTTTATTTATGAGGTACTGAGGAAACAAACCCAGGGATTCAAACATGATAGGCAAGCACTCTGTCACTAAGCCACATTTCCAGCCATTCTTTCACTTTTTTATTTGTAATTTTTATTTCCTTGTGTATGCTGGTCCTAGGTCTAAAAATCAGCCCATGTACAGTTCCAGAAGATTTAATTCAAGATTAGCACACCAAGGCATGAGCCACCGCACAACTTGTGGCTATTAGTTTTTGTTTTGTTTTAAGTAGCTACTTAGAGTTGAGTCAATGAATTCTCCTACCTGGGCTGGTTTTCTACTGTGATCCTCACATTTTAGCCTCCTGAGTGGCTACCATCATAGGTGTGTGCCACCTATGCTTGGATCATTTTAAACTCTGAAATTGGCTCTTCTAACTTCTCTACATTTATTTATTTTATTCCTTTTTGTGTGTTGGTCCTGAAGTTAATATCAAGGTCTGAATGCTGTCCCAGAAATTATTTTCTCATTTCTGCCATTGGAGCCACAGCTCAATCACCAGGTTTTATTTTTCATCCTTTTGGTGATTAATTGGAAATAAGAATCTCATGTAAAGCCCAGCAAGACACAGGAGGCTGAAATCTGAGGATTGAAGTTGAAGCCATCCTGGACAGGAAAGTGCATGAGACTCTTCTCATCAACTAACTACAAAGCCTCTAGGAGTGATAGAGCTGCTACACAAATTAAAGCCACAGTTTGGCATTCACAGTATAAAAGCTCCATGGACTTTCCTGTTTGGACTGGACTTAAAATGTATCTTCAGACTTCAGCTTTCTGAATAGTTAAAATAATAAGCAGGAACCACTAGCCCCAGGCTTATTTTTAAATCTCAAATGGTCATTTCTTCTCTCAGTTTTGTCTTTGGTCGACTTTGGGCTGAATTATGGACCAGGGAACTGTTTCCCAGGTTTTTCACCAAATTTCAGTAGTTTATAACTACTCTCACACCTTCATTTCCACCTTTTGCTGGGTAGTGGGGGAAAAGAATTTCAATGACTTTTCTGTCCAGGTTGGCTTTGAGCTGTGATCCACATATTTCATCTTTCTGAGTAGCTATGAATATACACATAAACCAACAACCCATGGCTCACTTTGAAACCAATACTTTCACTTTCTCCCATCTTTTATAATTTGTGCACTTTTTTCTTTATTTTTGTAAGTGTCTGTGCTAGGCCATAAGCACCAAGGCATGTGTGCTGTCCCAGAGCTTTCTGTTTAAGGCTAGAACTCTACCATATGTGCCAGAGCACAGCTAGTGGCATATTTTTGGAGACAAATGAGACATGAGAGTCTCATAGATTCTCCTACCTGGGCTTGCCTTCAACTGTGATCCTAAGATTTCATCCATCTGAGTAGCTGATAGATCATCAGTGAGCAACCAATGCTTGATTTATTTAAACCTCTGTCATTGGATCTTCCTTCTGCACTTCTCCCCTCTTTTCTTTAATTCTTCTGTGATTGTCCTGGGGATTGAACTCAGGGCCTGGTTGCTGTCCCAGAAACTGATTGCCCAGTTCTGCCACTTGTGCCATAACTCCATTCCCAGTTTCTTTTCTTTTTTTTTTGACAATTAATTGGAGATAAGAGTCTGAGAAAAAGCCTAGCATAAATCAAGCCAGCCTGGGAAGGAAAGTCCATGAGACAATGACCTCCAATTAACCACTGATTAGCTGGGAATGGTAGAGCTCTATCCTTGAACAAAGCAGCACAAGTTCAAGGATGGCACACACAAGCCGCAAGATGGCACACAGATGCAAACACACAGAGAAAATCTCATGGATTTTCTTGCTTGTGTTAACTTTAAACTGTGATCCTCATATTTCAGTTTCTCTTCTTCCACTGTCCTTTTTATTTATTGTTTTTTTGTAATTTTTAGGGGTCATGCAGCTTGACCTCTGGCTCTGGGAATTATTTCTTAGCTTTTTAACTAAAAGCTGCTGCTTTACCACCTCAGTTGCAGTTCAGGGCTTTGTGCTAGTTAGCTGGGATAAGCATCTCAAGCACATTCCTGCCCATGCTGACTTGATACCACAATCCTCAGATGTCAGTTTCTTATGTAGTTAGGATTATACACAGGACCAACAACCCTTGTGTCATTTTAAAACTTTAATATATGCTTACCTCTACCTACTGTTGTTTACTTTTCATTTTTTACATGTGTGTGCTGTTCCTGGGCCTACAAATTGGGGCTCATATTCTGTCTCAGAAGTTTTTATTCAAGGTTATCCTCTATTACATGAGACATACCATAACTTTTGGGCCCTTTTTGGTGGGGGGAAGATTAATTACAGACAAGATTTTCGTGGACTCTTCTGCCAGAGCTGACCATGAACCATCATCCTCAGCTATAAGCCACTTGAATAACTAGTAAAACATGTATCAGCCACAAATGCTTGATTTATTTAAGACTTTGTCACTCACTCTTCCTTGGTTACTTCTACTCTTCTTTCTTTCTTCTGTGCATGTCCTGAGGCTTGAACTAAGGGTTTAGGTGCAATCCCAGAAAATATTTGCCCAGTTCTGCCACTTAAGCCAAAGCTCAACTTACAGCTGAATCAGGTGGCTGAAATCTGAGGACCATGTTTCAAAGCAGCCTGCACAGGAAATCCATGACACTCTTATCTCCAATGCACCACCCAAAATCTGGGAATGCTAGGACACAAACACACACACATCACACATACAAACACACACACACACAAACATACAACACACATGCACATACACATACACCCAAAGTCTCCTGGACTTTGCTTCTTGGGCTGGCCTTGAAACTTGATCCTCATATTTCTGCCTCATGAGAAGACCTAGAGCCATGATCAACAAGCACCAGGTTTATGTTTAAATTTACAATTGGCCTTTCTTCTCTTCTCCTACAATTTTTTAGCACCAGGAATTAATCTTTGGGTCAGCAAACAGGTTTTTTTTTTTTAAGCTTTTCCGCCAAATACAGTGCTTTACAACTACAATCATATCTACACTGGGTAGATGGGGGTGAGAGTTGCATTTACATTCTTGCCCAGTCTAGCTTTGAACCTTGATCAACTAGGAATACACATATGAACAAAAACCCATGCTCATTTTGAAACTTTACTTTTCTCTTTTCCCATCATTTTTAGTTTGTGCTTTTTTGTTTTTTGAAATGTGTGTAGAGGACTTCAACTTAGGGCTTAGGTGCTGTTCCAAGATTTCTGTTTGAGACTACCACTCAATAGCATGAGCCAAAGTACATATTGTAGCTTATTTTTGGTGGCAAATTATATATATATGACTCTCCTGCCTGGGATGGTCATGAACCGTGATCCTTAGATATCATCCTCCTGAGTACCTCGTATAGCATGTGTTATACCAAAAGTACTTCTCAAAAATAAAAGAAAGGAAAAGGAAAAAGATGAAAGGGAGAATAAACCATTCCAACCAAATATTTCATGGGCAATTTTGTCAAAGAAAATACCTTCTTTTTTTTTTTCCTTATTGGCAGGTGTCAAACCCGGAATATTGCCCATTGTAAACAAGTCCTTTACTACTTGAGTATGTCCCAAGCCTTTTTATTCACATGGTGTTTTTTAGTTTGTTTGGTTGGTAGTTTTTATTTTGTTTTTTTTCTTTTTCTTTTTATTTTTTGCAAGGATAGACCATGTTTAGCTAAGGTTAGTCTTCTACTTGTGATCCTCCTGTTTTCATCTCCTGAGTAGCTGAAATAATTGGTATATACCACCTCACCCAATGTAGCTCTTATTTGACTAATAGAGAAATTTTAAAAAAGAAGAAGCACCTCCTAATTATCTTCATAATCCCCATGACAAAAATGAGAATGTATTTATAGTAATTTTATTCATGAAGAGAAAGGCAAAAAATCCTAAACAAAAGAGATTATGTATCAGAAATGTAGGACCATTTATATTTATCCTTTTTCCCTCTTTCCTATGTGTGTGTTTTCCTGAAGATATAACACCGGCTTCACCAATGATAATCAAGTTATTCTAACACCAAGCTGCAACCCCACTTACATAGATAAAATTTAGAAAACCTAATGTAATTTATCACACTGAGAAACGAAGAAATCCCATATATTCATCTGAACAGATGATGATACAAAAGTATTTAATATTTTTAATATTACTGAAAACTCTAAAACTGAAGGAAAATAGCTTTAGCGTATGTAGAATATCTATCAAACTCATACACTGTTTTCTTTATTTAGCTGACGTATTTTTGATGTAATCAAGAGATAAATTTGTTTTCAGTGATGAATAGGATGACACATTTGATGTTTTAACGAAGAAGAAGAAGAAGAAGAAGAAGAAGAAGAAGAAGAAGAAGAAGAAGAAGAAGAAGAAGAAGAAGAAGAAGAAGAAGAAGAAGAAAGAAAGAAAGAAAGAAAGAAAGAAAGAAAGAAAGAAAGAAAGAAAGAAAGAAAGAAAGAAAGAAGGAGGAGGAGGAGGAGGAGGAAGGAGGAGGAGGAGGAAGGGGGAGGAGGAGGAGGAGGAGAAGGAGGAGGAGGAGAAAGGAGGAGAAGGAGGAGGAGCTGGAGGAGGAGCTGGAGGAGGAGACTGAGGAGGAGGAGGAGGAGGAGGAGGAGAAGAAGAAGAAGAAGAAGAAGAAGAAGAAGAAGAAGAAGAAGAAGAAGAAGAAGAAGAAGAAGAAGAAGAAGAAGAAGAAGATCACAATGGAAGGAAAACACTAATTTGTAAGCAAGATGACATGGTAGTCTTCATAAAAATTCAAACATGTTTACAGGTATACACTAATAACTTTTCAGTAAGTTGGTTTAACATGAAGTCAACCAATGAAGAAATTAAAAAAAAATCTCTGCAAGGAATTTGTAGCTCAGTGGTAGAATATTTGCCTATTATATGTGAAGGGACCTTGATAAATCTCATGCAAAATTCAAAACAGAACAAAAATTAAAAAAAATAATGAAGGAAGGACAATAACGCACAGGGTTTGGGGCAAGTAAGTGGTTTACTTCCAAAATAGAAGTAGCAGCAGATGATTTTGGTGGCACATACTTGGAATCCAAACTTCTATTTCTTTGGTGGTTCAAATGTTCAAGGCCAATCAGCTAAAAAGCACAACAAATAAACAGGAGGACGAGGAGGACCATGAGAGAAGAAAAAAATAGAGATCTGAAACAAATTAAACTTCATCTGGATGGTGAAAAGAAGTCTGTCAACTATATTGTTTTCTTTAAAATAAGTTTCTACCTTTTACACCATATGAGGACACAGCAACAATTGAGCACATTAAAACTGGTGAAGCCGACCTTTCTGTACCTTGAATTTTCTAGGTTCTAGGTCTTGTCCTTCAGAGTATCTGTTGACTACAAATAACTTGCTCTAAGCTATTGGACCTGGTCTTAAGGAGTTTTGTTATAGCATCACAATGGAATTGAAACACCCAGATACACCTTTTTCCCTAAAGGAAATACTCTTCCTGTAGCTGTAGGAAAGACGGATGTATTTGATAGTCAGAGAGTTCAAGCTGAGGGCCTCCAATTTGCTAGGCAGTGGTTCAACCATATAAGTCCCCTACTCCAGCCCTTTTCCTTCACTTTGAACATATCAACAAACTGCCTTATGTATTTCAAGCTTTCTGCTGTTGACTATCTGATAAGAAACTATCATGGGTATGATGATGCTCTATTTTCTCTCACTCCTATAGATGTTAGTAACCCAATCCATGGTGCTGTATGGCATAGGGCATTTTGACATTATCAGAAGATTCTGAAGCGATACCATTATTCTTTTGACACCAGTCACTCCAGGTTTAAACAAAAAAGTTATTGAATATCTTGAGTAAATTGAAGAGGTCTTTAAAAGCCAAAAGTTAGAGCAGCTTTTCAGATTATTAATGATATGTAGCATCCTACTGGATTTAATTTATAAGTGAGAAAACAGCAACTTGCATGACCTAACCTAAGCCAAAAACATTCTTGGTCTTAGTTTCTTTGCATTTTAATGTAAATAACAAAAGTGCCAGTTTATTGATGTATAAGAGGACTCTTCATATTTAAATATTGTCAAAATTCACTGAGTTGAATAGAAAACATGCTTAATTTATATTAAAGTAGTAATGTGTTATCATTAATACATGGATGTATTGTATTAGTAAATACTGAAAAGGAAAAACTTATTTCTACAGAGGATTCATCTTGGCAATAGTCATTTTATAGGAGGCTAATACTACCTACCTTCTTTCAACCACATGCTATTGTTGAGTGTGATATTGTTTTAGCTCTACTCAAGAGCTATGGGGCTCATGTTGTATTTCATTAAGAAAACACCAAAAAAGCCGGAAGTGCAGATGTGACTCCAGTGCTTGAGCACTAGCCTTGAGCTGAAGAGCTGAGGGACAGCGCCCAGGCCCAGAATTCAGCCCCCACGACTGACCAAAAAGAAAAAGAAAACACCAAAGTGCATAACGATCTTATAACTTTTTAAAGACCAGAAATGACCTTTGTGTGGTCCTAACAATAACTCAAGTCCATAAGAAATAAGGACTTTAATATTATTTTAAGCTGGTGTGCAAGGGGGTTATAACTAAACAAATATGGACATCTCATATGCCTTAATTACTTCTTTGAATTATTGTCAAGTTAAAAAATATCTGGATCCACTTTACTGAACTTTTCCAATTGGACACTCTGTCATGTGCCCCTTTCTTCTAGAAATACGTAGGAATCTATTTTGTTTTTTGATTGTTGGAGCAAGCTCCAAAACCTACACATGTGGTGAATGGAAGCCACTGGTGGGTATATGTTTGGTTCCTGAACATGGCCAGGGATCTAGCAGGAGCAGGCCTAAGGACATGGATTGTACTCAAGGACAATGTCTAATGGCTGATGTCCCCCTGGGAGCAAACACTAGGACCTGGCAGCCACCAAGGACACAAGGCATTGGCTGATTCCCTTGCACTTCTTGCAACACTGCCATGGCAGCAGCAGTGACATCCTATTCTACCCTCGCATTCCTGTGGAAAGCTTGGCAATAGTCCTCCAGGCTCAACACTAAAAGAGCCAGTGGGATCATGCCAAGCTGTGATTGGTCTATTTCAGCAAGTGTAAACAGTCTCGGCAGTGTATTACAGTGCTGGAAGTTCCTGGTTACCTGCTTGACTCAGTGCTACGTTGACAATTGTGTGTGTGTGTGTGTGTGTGTGTGTGTGTGTGTGTGTGTGTGTGTGTGTGTAGTTTTGGGGGGGCAGTGGGAACTTTGTGTTGTTTGGGTTTGGGTATTTCCTTTTGGTTATTGTTCTGGGGTTTTTATTTTCTTAGTTAAGTTTAGGTAGATTTACTACTTACCATCCTAGCAGAAAGATGGGAGAACACAGTTAATTATTCTTAAACTCTTTAGAGGAGGAGACCTTAATTGAACAATACATTATGAAGAAGATCACTTCTATGGCAGGAAGAGATTTTCATTGAATAATACAGTGTGAATGCGCTCGTTGGCTATGGAAGGAGGAGGTTTTCACTGAACAATACAGTATGAAGGAGATCATTTGCTATGGTAGCTATCCATATGTAAATTTGACCTAGCACTACCTCATAAACCTCAAAGTGGTAGTGATGGGAGAGTTCAACAATTGTCAGATCAAAATTGAGATGGATATTATTAAGACTTCCTATCACGCACACATGATTAGGTCATACCAAGTGAGGGAGAAGGATGAGCACCAATACTTGGTAATGGAACTGGCCACCCAGAGACCTCCTGAGATAAATGTGAAAATCATAAGTTGTTAAAGCAGACTGTGTGTATTGTGCATTACTTTAATGAAGATAGAAATGAACACGGAGACCTTAAACAAAATAACCTCCTGTTGGATGACAAATGCAATGTGAAGTCAATGACTTTGGCATGAGCACAAGGATTACCCAAGGGCAGTTGCTGAAGGACATATTTGGTACCTTGATTTTGTCCCTATAAAATATTCCTGCAGGGCTGGGAAGGTGGCTCAGTGGCAGAGCGCTTGACTTGCATGCATGAGGCCCTGGGTTCGATTTCTTAGCACCACATAAGCAGAAAAAAAGCCAGAAGTGGTGCTGTAACTCAAGTAGTAGAGTGCTAGCCTTGAGCTGAAGAGCTGAGGGACAGCTCTCAGGCCCAGAGGTCAGGCCCCACGACTGGAACCCCCCCAAAAAATATTCCTGTATGAAAACTACAATGTCTGCAAAGTAGACATCTGGTGCTTGGGAGTCATCTTTTGTATTTTATGGAGATGGTGAGTTTCCCATTTGAATACATGAATTTTAGCCAGATACAGGTAATTGTCTTGGAGGTCATGTACATTGCTCCATTTACCTGTATCCAAAAGGACAAAATAACATCTTGACACTGTAAACTGCAGACCCAAAGCAGAGGCACAGTATAGAACAAATAATGGAGACTAGCTCAACCAAGTTGAGGAATATTTCCTATGTCTTGATGAGCCACTATGTAATGAGCTGAACCCTATTATTCTTGCACTCATGTGTGACATGGGTTACAGCCTGTTTGATACCCACAAATCAATATTGGACAGGACGTTCAATGAAATCATGGCCATCTATTTTTTTATTAAAAATGACTTAAAGTAGCATGCCAGCAGCAAAATTAAGTCAATGCCTTCAATTGTTCCAGTATGCCCGTCTCCTGTTCCTCTACAATGGAGAACCTGTTTTCCTGCCTGTCATCTGAATTTCAATTGTCCTATGATGACAAACCAACAATACTGAAGAGAATTGCCACTCTTCCATCCATTCTCCTCTGCTTCCTGCAGAAGAACTCCCGTTCCAGCATGATCACACACAATGAATCTATGGTTGCCTTTAGTTCCTCTTTCTTCCTGAGGAACAATGAGAGATGCTGGTAAGAGGAAAAAGCCCTTCCCTTTAGGTAGCTGGACAATAAGATCACAAATTCTATCTCAAATGAGAGACAGGATTGGAGGAGGGTTGCTATCAGGATAGGTACCACTATTTGCAGAACATAATGCCATGTGCAGGCCTAAAAATAACATTCACAGATTACAAAGAAGTTTTTATTTTCCAGAAAAAGTGTTCAGAGCCCTTTCTTTTTTTTTTTTTTTTTTTTTTTTTAAATTGTATTTTATTTTATTTGAGAACATACTGTACAGAGGGGCTACAATTACATGGGCAGAATAATGCATACATTTCTTACCAAGCATTGCAGCCTCCTCCTTTGTTTACCCTTCACTTCCCTTCCCTGCCTCCCCCCTCCCCCCACCCAATTATACCCCCCTCCCCCCCCCACACCGAAATTGTAAAGCTGGTTTTGACATGACATTTTGTACTTCTCATTGTTGCAACAGGTCCACCTGAATCCTTAAACGATTTGTTTGTCCCCATCTCCTCCACATGATATACTGATATCAAATATAGTGAAAGCGGGGGTTACACTGTGGGGGAGGGACATACAAAGCAATAAAGGAATAATCTTATAAATGCATTAGAAATACATGCATGAAAGAAACGAAAACATTAAAATACATATTTAAGGGTTCATTTTCCTAACATCACATTATCTGGCCTTTTCCGCTTGACTCATACCTATACTAGATATTGCATATAAGGGAAACCATGGGACCTATGCTTCTTTGGGCCTGGCTTACTTCACTTAATATAATTTTTTCCAAACCTTTCCATTTCCTAACAAATGGGGAAATGTCATTCTTTCTGATGGAGGCATAGAATTCCATTGTGTATATATACCACATTTTCTTGATCCATTCATCTACTGAGGGGCATCTGGGTTGGTTCCATATCTTAGCTATGGTAAATAATGCTGCAATAAACATAGTTGTGCTGGTAGCTTTAGTGTGGTCTTGTTTGTAAACATTTGGGTAAATGCCCAAAAGTGGGATTGCTGGATCATAGGGGAGATCTATGTGAAGTCTTTTGAGGAACCTCCATACTGCTTTCCAAAGTGGTTGAACAAGTTTACATTCCCACCAACAATGAAGTAAGGTTCCTTTCTGTCCACATCCCCTCCAGCATCTGTTGTTATTAGAGTTCTTGATTTTTGCTGTTCTAACTGGAGTGAGGTGATATCTCAATGTTGTTTTGATTTGCATTTCTTTTATGGCTAGGGATGTTGAACATTTCTTCATGTGTCTATTGGCCATCCTTCTTTCTTCTTCAGAGAAGCTTCTCTTTAAGTCTTTCGCCCACTTATTTATTGGGCAGTTGTTTCTTTGAGGATTTGTTGTTGGGTGGTTTAATTTTTTGAGTTCCAAGTATATTTTTGATATGAGACCTTTGTCCGTTGTATGGCTAGTAAAGATCTTCTCCCAATCGGTGGGCTTTCTATTGATCTTGCCAGCTATGTCATTTGCCCTGCAGAAGCTCTGCAATCTTATGCAATCCCATTTGTCCAACCTTTCTTTGATTTGTTGTGCTTCCGGGTCTCTATTCAGAAAATTTCGACCTGAGCCAAGGAGACCTAGGGTTTCTCCTATTCCATCCTGTAATGTTTTCAGAGTGTCTGCTTTGAGTTCAAGGTCTTTGATCCATTTGGAGTTGATTCTGGTGCAGGGTGATATATAAGGATCTAGCTTTAGTTTTCTACATGTAGTTAACCAATTTTGCCAGCACCATTTACTGAAGAGGCTGTCTTTCTTCCATTCTATTGTTTTAGCTTCCTTATCGAAGATTAGATGGCTATAGGTCTGTAGGTTCATTTCTGGGTTTTCAATTCTATTCCATTGGTCCTGAGGTCTGTTCTTATGCCAATACCAAGCTGTTTTGATTACTATGGCTTTATAGTAGAGTTTGAAATTTGGTATTGATATTCCTCCAGCAGTGTTCTTTCCGTTGAGGAGCGTTTTTGCTATTCGGGGTCTTTTATTGTTCCATATGAATTTTTGGATTGCCTCCTCTATTTCCTTGAAGAATGAGGGTGGAATTTTGATAGGTATCGCGTTCAATTTGTAGATAGCCTTGGGAAGTATTGCCATTTTCACGATGTTAATCTTGCCAATCCAGGAGCATGGGAGGTTTTGCCATTTTTTAAGTTCTGTGTTGATTTCCTTTTTCAAGATTTTAAAGTTTTCATCATAGAGGTCCTTCACTTCTTTGGTTAAGTTAATTCCTAGGTATTTTATTTTTTGTGGGGCTATTACAAATGGAGTTGCTTTCCTAATTTCAGCCACACTTTTCTCGTTGTTGGCATATAGAAAAGCCATTGATTTTTGGGGGTTAATTTTATAACCTGCTACTTTGCCAAAGTTTTGAATCAGCTTGAGTAATTTGGGAGTGGAGTCTATGGGATTCTTTAAATACAAGATCATGTCATCTGCAAAGAGGGAAAGTTTTATTTCTTCTTTCCCTATTTGGATCCCCTTTATGTCTGCATCTTGCCTTATTGCTGTAGCTAGGCATTCTAATACTAGATTGAAGAGAAGTGGAGAGAGTGGGCATCCTTGTCTTGTTCCTGAGTTAAGAGGAAATGGCTTTAGTTTTTCACCATTGAGTATAATGCTGGCTGTAGGTTTGTCATATACAGCCTTTATTGTATTGAGGAATGTTCCATGGATTCCTAATTTTTCCAGAACCTTCATCATAAAGGGGTGTTGGATCTTGTCAAATGCTTTTTCTGCATCTATTGAGATAACCATGTGGTTCTTATTCTTGCTCCTGTTGATGTGATGAATAATATTAATTGATTTGCGTATATTGAACCAGCTTTGCATCCCTGAAATGAATCCTGTTTGATCATGGTGTATGATTTTTTGGATGAATTGTTGAAGTCGATTGGCCAAAATTTTGTTGAGAAGTTTTGCATCAATGTTCATCAAAGAAATGGGTCTATAGTTTTCTTTCTTTGATGAGTCCCTGCCTGGTTTTGGGATGAGGGTTATGATGGCTTCATAGAATGTGTTTGGTAGTGAGCTTTCTCTTTCAATTTCATTGAAGAGTTGGAGGAGTATTGGTGTGAGCTCTGCTTTGAAGGCCTTGTAAAATTCCGCTGTAAAACCATCTGGTCCTGGACTTTTCTTAGCTGGGAGGTCTCTTATTGCTGTTTCTATTTCAATGCTTGATATGGGCCTGTTAAGCTGGTTTAACTCATCTTGGTTTAGTTTTGGCATGTCAATATTTGCTAGGAAAAGGTCCATTTCTGTCAAGTTCTCAAACTTATTAGCATAAAGTTTTGAGAAGTATTCCCTTATAATGTTCTGAATCTTGGTTGTTTCCGTGGTGATGTTTCCATTCTCATCTCTGAGTTTATTAATTTGGGTGTGCTCTCTCCTTTTTCTGATAAGGTTTGCTAAGGGTCTGTCGATTTTGTTAAGTTTTTCGAAGAACCAACTCTTTGTTTTGTTAATTCTTTCTATAGTTTTTTTGGATTCTAATTCATTTAATTCTGATTTAATTTTGATTATTTCTTTCCGTCTACTGGATTGGGGTTTATCTTGCTGCTCTTTTTCAAGGAGGTTTAGATGTGTCATTAAATTGTTAGTTTCCGATCTCTCCAATTTGTTGATGTAGGAGCTCAGAGCTATAAACTTTCCTCTGAGTACTGCCTTTGCTGTGTCCCAGAGGAGCTGGTAATTTGTGTGTTCATTTTTGTTGAATAGCATGAACATTTGAATTTCCTTTCTAATCTCTTCCATGACCCACTCATGATTCAGTAGTGTGTTGTTCAGCCTCCATGTGATACCGGACTTTCTTTGGTGGCTTTTGGTGTTGAGTTCTAATTTTATTCCCTTGTGGTCAGAGAGAATGCAAGGTATAACTTCAATGTTTCTGAATTTAGACAAGTTTGCTTTGTGGCCTAAAATGTGGTCTATTTTAGAAAACGTTCCATGTGCTGCTGAGAAGAACGTGTATTCTGATGCTGCTGGGTGAAATGTTCGGTAAATGTCTGTTAAGTCTAGTTGATCTATGCAGCTGTTTAGATCTGCGGTTTCTCTGTTGAGTTTTTGCCGAGTTGATCTATCTAGTGGGGAGAGTGGTGTGTTAAAATCCCCAACGATTAATGTCTTTGGATCTATCTGGGATTTGAGGGAAAGTAGTGTTTCTTTGATAAATTTGGGTGCTCCATTGTTTGGCGAATAGATATTTAGAATTGTAATATCCTCCTGAAGGAGAGATCCTTTAATTAGTATGTAGCGACCTTCTTTATCTCTTCTCACGAATTTTAATTTGAAGTCTATTTTATCTGATATTAGGATTGCAACTCCCGCCTGTTTATGAGGGCCGTTTGCTTGGTAGATTTTGTTCCAGCCTTTAACCTTGAAAATATGTTTGTTTTTACGGGCAAGATGTGACTCCTGCAGGCAGCAGATAGAAGGGTCTTGTTTTTTAATCCAACTAGACAGTCTATGTCGCTTAATTGGAGAGTTCAGTCCGTTAACGTTAAGAGATAGGACTGAGAGGTATTTGGGAGTTCCTGCCATGTTATCCACCTTCTTGGGGGCTGTGAAAACTGGGTTCTTCCTAAGGTTCTTGGATTCTCCGTTTGTGTGCAGTTTCTTGGCCTTTGTTGCGTTCTTGTTGGTTTTCTATGTGTAGGACATCTTTAAGAATCTTTTGCAGGGCTGGTTTGGTGGAGATGTATTGTTTCAATTTTTCTTTGCTATGGAAGGTTTTTATTTGGCCTTCAGTTATGAAGGAGAGTTTAGCTGGGTACAGTATTCTTGGTTGATAGTTGTTTGTTTTTAGGGCATGGCATACGTCATTCCAGGCTCTTCTTGCTTTGATTGTCTCTGCTGAGAAATCTGAGGTGATTCTAATTGGTTTCCCTTTATAGGTGATTAATCTTTTCTCCTTGACAGCTTTAAGGATCTTTTCCTTGGTCTGGGTTGATCCTGTGTGGATTATAATGTGACGGTGGGATGTCCTATTCTGGTCTGGTCTATTTGGGGTTCTAAAAGCTTCTTGTATCTGAATAGGCCTATCTTTTTGTATGTTTGGGAAGTTCTCTGCTAGGATCCTGTTAAACAAATTTCCTAGACCATTAACTTCTGTTTCTAGGTGCTCCTCTACACCCATTATCCTTAAATTGGGCCTTCTGATGGTGTCCTCCAGGTGTTGGATAGACCTATCATATTTCTTGGACTTGTCTTGGATGGTTGTATGTTCTTTCTCTATAATATCTAGGCTGTCTTCAATCCCTGAGATTCGATCTTCTGCATGGTCTAACCTGCTGTCAAGACTCTCTACTTTGTTTTTTATCTCTTTTCCTTCTACTTGGTCAGCTTTGATGGCTTCAAGTTCTTTGTTGAAGCTCTGTTTTAGGTCTTGTATGAATTTCTTTACTTCCTTAATTTGGTGTTCAGTGTTTGTTCTCAAATCACTTAGTTGATTGGTTATGGTTTCTTTGGACTCCCATTCCTTCTGTTGGGTTCCATTCAACATTCCCTTTGTGGTCTCCCTGACTTCCTTCAGCTCTTTGTTAATGGATTCCATGAATGTCTTTAGTGATCTTTGTGTATTCTCTACCTGGTCTCTTAATTCGTGAATTACTCTTTGATTAGTTTCCTCCCTTCTGTGGGATTCCTGCAGTTCTCTTTGAGTGTTCTCTGCCTGCTCACGCCATTCCTCCCTTTCTCTTTGAGTATTCTCAAGTTGTTCATGCAAATCCTGTATCAGTTTTTGAGAAGCTTCCTCACGCTTATGATATTCCTGTATAAACTTCTGGGATGCCTCCTCTCTCTCCCTATCACGCTCATACAGAGTCCTTTGTACATTGTCAAACTTCTCATTTATCATGTTTGCTATTAGTGTTTGTAGAGCTATTTGGGAACTCTCCTCTGGGTTATTCTTTATCTGTTCTAATCCCTGATTATCAAGGTTGGGAATTGAGGTACCCGAATTTGCCATTTTTCTTGTGTTTTTCCGGCTTACTCGGCCCATTTGAGATAAAGATTGCACCAGTTTTGTGCTAGAACACTATCTTAAGGCAACCATCAACCAAAGTTTGCATTTGTACAGTCAATAGTCTACAGATACAATCTAGTTCAACAGATACATCTATTCAACATCAAACGACTATATGTTAAAGGACTTCGAACCGCAGAAAAGAATTTGGAAAACCAGAAATTATTAGGATTTGTGAGAGATGTGGGTAAAAAATAGGAATAGATTGGTGTGGGGAGGCACAAGGAGAGTTAACTATGTCCTACTCACAGTGCAGGAAATGGGTTGGGTAGGATGCAAGTAGAGAGAGAGAGAAAAAGAAGAGACGGAAAGGGGAATAAAGAGAGACCAGAAAAAGAATAGAAACGTAAAAATTAATGTTATTATAGAGGTTAAAAGACCGTCTATTTAGAGAGGAATGTGAATATGTTCAGAGAAGGGGAGGGACATTGAGGAGATGTGAAAAGCTTTAAGGGAGAAGAAAAGATCAGAAGTTCAGTAGAGCTAGATAAAAAACAAAAAGATAATTAAGAAAGAAAGAAAAAGAGAAAGAAGACAAGAAAAGAAAGGAAAACTCTCATTCACGTAATTCTGAAATAAAAATTATAAGATGAGAAAAAAAAGTTACTGGAAAACAATTATTTTTTCAGAAGAGGCAAAAATTAAAGATTGATAAAAGTTTTAGAAGGGAAAAAAATTTATATACATATATATATATATATATATATATATATATATATATATAAGGTAACAAAAAACAAAAAACAAGCAAAAAAAAGAAAAGAAGGAGAAGAAAAAAAAGAGAAAAAAAAAAAAAAAAGAAAAGAAAAAAAAAAAAGAAGAAAAAAAAAGTCTTTTGATTTTTTTTTTTTTGTTTTTTTGTTTTTTGGGGGGGAGGAGTGGGAAGAATCCTGTATCTCCCTTTTGTCTGCAACCAGTCTCTTGGAGTCTCTGGTCAGCTTGAGGTCCTGTGGCTTGATTGGTTTCTTAAGTCAGTTGGTTGGAAGAGGCAGAAAAATGCTCTGCTTTACCCAAGATTTTGAGATCCCCCTCCCAGGTTAGTTTTCTGGGAGGGTGGTCTGCTTTGAGAGTCACAAAAGAGGGGGATGTGGTGATGAGGCTAGGTTCTGGGTGGAGTTGAGGCCTTTCAGCAAACAGTAGCTTTTCCCTGGGGCTATTTTGTGATAACTCACAGCGCCCAGCCTGGAGCCATTCTCAGGGTTTCTGTTTTTCAATTGATTGTGGTGGCTGCTAGAGGGAGGGGCAGCCTCTGGCTCTGGTTACCCAGTGAGGCTAGGCTGGCGCCTGTGCTGGGTGACTTTTCCCTGGATGGAGCTGAGTCTGGCAGGTCACTTCGGCGTTAAGTTCTTGTGACCTGCTAAATGACTCATTTTATTCCAAGGCCTGAGCTGAAGCTAGCAGCAACTCCGAGCTTTGTCGGTATCCAAGATGGAGATCATCGGTGCTGGGGGGGGAGGGGGGGCCTTCCTTCCTCTGCTCCCTGAGGAGTGAGGATGTCGGGCTTGTACTCACGCTGAGTCTTGGGTCCTGGGTCATTTCTGGTGCCGAGTCTTGGATCCTGGGTCGTCTCTGGTCTGCAAGCTGCAGGGTGAAGATGTCCGCTCTTTGTTGGTTCTTGCTGGTGTTGAGTAGAATCCGCTTGGCCGCTGCGTCTGGCTCCTTCGTCCCGGACTCTCTGTGTGAGCGCTCAGGTATGGCCCCCGGCTGTGGTCTCTGCCGCTTGCGACCCTGTCGCCGCCGCGGCCGCCGTGGCGGCTGCTGGCGACCACTTGCCTTGGCTTCCCCTCTCTTGTCTAACTCTCTGTCCTGTGATGGCACACTTGGTGTGATTCTCTGGCTTAGGACTGTTCACTGGAACTCTAAAGCTGCTTTCTATGCGAGAGCTTGTTCAGATTCCAGCTTCTTCTCCGCCATCTTCCCGGAACTCCCCTCAGAGCCCTTTCATAACAAAACAACAGTACCAGTTCTTCAATTCAATTTCACGCTGGGGAATTCCACTTTGAATCCTTATCTACAAACTTGGACACTTCATCTAACAATCATTCATCATTTTGGATGACATTGACAATACCCATTGTTCATATAGGCATTTTAGTACTTTAAATTTTGGAGAAAAAAGGTCTAGGATGGGTCAAAAATTAAGGTTTTCCTTTTTGGTCAAAGATTTACCTTTTTAGACTACAACCCACATAGTATTTAAAGAAAGGATGGATATGGGAGGAAATCGTGCAGTTCTTAGTTGTTTTCAAGTATACTTATTGAATCTTTCAGCTACTGAACCTGCTTAATTTGTGAGGTATACACACACACAAAAACACACACACATACACACATATATATGCATAGTATGCATGTATTTCACAAATATATTACATATTAAATATATCATATAATATTTTATATGTAAAATATACACAATTTTGGAGATGGTATTTCATGGAATTCTCCGCCTTTGCTTTAAGACAATATTCTCCTCATCTCAGCTTCCTAAGAAGCTAGGATTATAGACCGGGGCTAGGTAAAAAGATTTCCTTTAAAATACTGCAGAGAACCTGTCTTTAACTACCAAGAAACAGCAAGATACCAAGATAATAGAATGACAAAGTGAAATAGAACACTTCATTCACTGGAAAACTTTCAAAATTTATTTTAGACAAAAATTAGAGTCAGTGTTAAGATCTATCCTTGAAAAACATTAATAAAAAATTAAAGACATATATAGATCCCAGTTGGAAGTGTGGAAGTAAGAGGAAGGCCCATCAGTTCAAGGCCTAGTACTGGTCCATAACCATACATTAAATGAAAATTAAATTTGTAAGCTAGAACTTGTTTTTTATCTTTTGTGTTCAGAGGAATGTCAGCATTATGTGTAAACAGACTGCTATACAAGGAATCCTTCTGGGTCATACAGTAGTTATTACATAGCTCTGTGTAGACATTCAGCTTTCTAATGATTTTCTTACATAAATCAACCAATATTAATTAAGTGCCATGAAGAATGCTAAACCTCAATTTTGTGCCCATCTCCATCCTTGTTCTCCCTATTGCCCAGCAGTTTCTGTCACAGTCAGCATAACTGTAGCTGGCACATGGAACAGACATGGACTCGATGGATCCTAACTGTGATATGATCCCAAATATAGCAAATACCAGAATCAATGAAATCCAAGCAGCTGTTCAAGGTGCCTAGTTGTATGAATGTCATCAGCTTCCAATGGTCTCACCTGTCTCTGCCAGAAGCCTGTTAATGGCCTGTTATCATCAAAGCTCACACTGAAGTTTAACTTCTCAATGTAGCAGTGTCACGAGGTGAAACCTTTAATAGAGGATTCTGTCATAAATGTATTAATGCCATCTCATTAACTCTCAAGGGACTAACATGATCACTGTTAGCAGTTGTAAAAAGCACTGTAAGCCCCTTACTCACTCTCATTCTAGAACATGCCATGATTCTGAGATCCTACATGATGTGATGCACCTAAGGGCCTTGTCCCATGCACTACCATGCTATTTAGAGTTTCCAGCCAACACTATTATGAATGATATAGACCTCTTATTCCTTATGAAGTAAGGAATAAGAAGTATTCCTTATGAAGTAAGCTTCGGGTTTTTGTTAAATCATGACAAATGGGCTGAGATGCTATAGTTTAATGTCTTTTCCATAGAACTGAGTATAAAACTGAAGGCCTTTCACTTACTAGGCCGATATTTTACCACTTGAGCCCTCCAGGGTTCCAACCCTTTTTTCTTTTACAGTTTGCTTTCCATATAGGGTCTTGTGCTAACTTCACTCAAGCCAGCCGCAGAATCCAATCCTCCTATACCTCTGCCTCTCAGTAGCTGGGATTATGGGCCTGTAATAGCACACTTTGCCACTTAAGAAGGCACTATTCTTTTGGGGAAAGATGATACAGACCACTGAGTTGCATGTGTGTGTATGTATTCATGGAAATTGGTCATGGTGATTTATTTAGTACTGAGGGTGAATATTCCTGGATGATCTGTATTCTTAATTCCTTTCACACCAAAGAAATTGCTTCTCTGGATGCTAGTGAATCACAGCTGTCATCCTAGCTCCTCAGAATGCTGAGATTTGAGGATCATATTTTGAAGCCAGGTGAACCAGGAAAAGTCCATGACACGCTTATCTTCATTTAAACACCAAAAAATCACAAGTGAAGCTGTGGTTTAAGTAATAGAGTACTAGCCTTGAGGAAGAAAAATAGAAATAACAACTGTGCTCTGATCAAGTTTCAGGACCAGCACCCACACAAAATCTCCAGATAGCACTTGGGCTATTACAATGAGCTTTTGTGCTATTGCAAGACACAATGAGATGTACAAGTCGTTATGTTGAAAAATGAACTTCACAACTTAGGTGAGGGGAGGAGGGGGAGCAGAGGATTCGGTGGGGGGACAGGGGAAGGATGGGAAGAGGAAACAAAGGAGGAGGCTACAATGCTTGATAAGAAATGTACTCAATATCTTGCCCATGTAATTGTAACCCCTCTGTACAGTATTTTCACAATTGAAAAAAGAGAAAAAAGACACAATTATACATAATGAATTATCTCTACAGGACAGTTGCACTATAAAATTCTAGTATTACTTCATAACATATGTTCTTTCTGGATCATCTTTTTGCTCCATTGTTTCTCTGAGAATGATGTCTTGATTTGGAAATAGAGGTGAAAAATTCAGTGATGAATTTGGCCTCTGGATCCTACCCTCATCCATTATTGACATGTTCTCTCTTTTTATTTTTTGGCAGTCCTGGGGCATAAACTAAGGGTCTGGGGCATAAACTAAGAAGGCTGAGCTTCTTTTTTGCTCAAGGCTAGCACCATCCCACTTGAGCCACAACACCACTTCCAGCTTTTTCTCTTTATGTGGTACTGAGTAATTGAACACTGGGCTTCATGCATGCTAGGCAAGCACTCTACCACCAATCTACATTCCCAAATGTTCTCTTTAAAAATGTCTTACCTGTTTACCTCTGTCCCATCTCTGCAGCCACTGCCAGTGCTCTTGAACCTATTTGTTTAACTCTTAACTGCCTTTCATTCACTGTAACAGGCAAATTATTTTCTATTCCATTGAAAGAATTATCTTTCACTTTCTTAAACTGCACACTTGATCAGCTAAAATCAAACAACAACTCAATATTACCAGTGTTTGAAATTGAAGACACATAGAATAATCAACAGCTAATAATAAATAGCTAGTAATCTACCGAAGTCAATGCACAACAACCCAGATGCTTGCCAAGTCTTTTATTTTTCTCAAACCCTACAATATGCTCTGGTAGATAACAAATTTAAAGTCTACAGATATAATTAGTTCCCATAAGAGTTGGTTATGAGTTACTTCCAAAGAGTGAGTGCAAATTAAGGACTTTCTAGAAGTCAGTAACAGAGTGAATGAAACACTAAGGAGGATATATTTGTCAAGAAATCATGGGAGTATTTAGGAGCTGACAACAGTGGCTGTATGATAGGTGACCAGACAGCAGAAACCACAATCTTACAGCTAGAGGACCTAAATCCTCCCAGGCATCCTTTAAGTTTGGAATAGGTCCACACATTTCATAAGAGACTATAGCCTGGTGGCCCCCTGCTAAAAACTGAGCAACTGCTACAGAAAAACCACACGCAAACTACTAGCCCAAACTTGTAGCCTACAAAAGTTGGTATTCAGTGAGTAAACATTAGATTTCTGGTATCTTGCCACACAACATGACAAAAACATCTCTCAGAATGCTGGTGGATGACATGTGTAATCCCAGCTACATAGGAATCTGAGATCTGAGGATCAAGATTCAAAGGGATCTCAAGCAGCAATGTCTATGATACTCATATTGACAATAAATAGAAAAAAATACTGGAAATGAGTATGGCACAATACCCTAAGTTGAAGCCCAAGTACCAACATACACACATACACACAAACACATATTGAAAAATGAAAACATTTGTTAAAAACAACCTGGTATTTTCTTTGCTGTGTGTAAAACTTTAACATGTCTTAAACTTTTCCTTGTGCTTGAAGAAATTTATTAAAATTCTATAACTACACAAGTACACAAATGTGTTGACCATACACTTTTTATATACTATATTGCAATTTTTACTGCAAACAGAGGACCTTTCCTACTAATTTAATCTAATTATTGGAGAAACAATCTCATATCTTGATATTTCTCACAATACCTTAGTTGGAATTAAACATAATGTTCTTAATTAATCAAAAGGAAAAACGTACACTATATCTAAAAGGACATTCAAGTGAAATCAATTGATTGCAGCACTTAAAAATATTTTATGCTGGGGCTGGGAAGGTGGCTCAGTGGTAGAGCACTTGCCTTGCATGCCTGAGGCCCTGGGTTCGATTCCTCAGCACCACATAAGCAAAAAGAAGAAAAAAGCCAGAAGTGGCGCTGTGGCTCAAGTGGTAGAACGCTAGCCTTGAGCTGAAGAGCTGAGGGACAGTGCCCAGGCCCAGAAGTTCAGGCTCCACGACTGGACCCCCCAAAAAAATATTTTATGCCAAATGACTACAAGATTCTGATTAAAACTGAAAATTTTGAAGTGTTCTCAATTTCTGCTTCATTTAGGCAAAGTACTTAAAGATGTCTTTGATTTTCCATAAAGATATCGTATCCAAAAATTTTCTATATTGTAGAAATTAGTTAACTATAGGCTACCTATAAATTCACATAGATGTTTCTCAATTCACTAGAGCAAAAGAACTATAAATTCTGACCTACATCTATAAATATCCCATGAAATTATCTAGAACATTCCACTTTTCTCAGAACAATGAAAGCTGCCAACAAAGTCGCTAATAGTGAGAGAAGAAAAAAGAGCATGTTTGTGATGGCTGAAATTTTACAAAAGACTTATTCGCATATGGGTACACACACAAAGCCATACAATGTTCAAGTTTACCTGGTAAGAAAAAGAACTCACCCCACAGAGAGAGAAAGACAATTGGCAGGAGGAAGATAGACTGAAGAATTACCTGAATGCATATCTTCTCACGTTTCCATCCATTTGCTTTGTGGAGTTTTCCTGGTGTCCCATTTCTCACTAAGTCAGACCTCAGGCATCCCAGCGGAATCACTGGCACCCAGGACTCAGGTAACACCATTACTCTGCTCTCCCTGTGCAAAAATCACCAACTAAATGAAAAAGAAAGCAAAGTGGATTTCAGGGTCACATAAAAAAGAACCACACACACACACACACACACACACACACACACACACACACACACACACACACACACACACACACACAGAACCACCTGCTTGGGGAGAAAGAAAACGTGTGTGTGTGTTTGTGTGTGTGGGTGTGTGTGTGTGTGTGTGGTTTGTGTGTTGGTAGTGGTACTTAAACCCAGGACTTGGGAACTATCTTTTAGGTACTACCTTTAGTTTTTTGCTCAAGGCCAGTGCTCTACCACTTGAACCACACTTCACTTTTAGCGTTTTAGTCATGAAGACAAGAGTATCGTAATGTTTCCTACCCAGGCTGGCTTTGAACCTTGATTCTTATATCTCAGTCTCCTAATAGCCAGAATTACATTAATGAATGGCATCTGTGACAGACCAATGTATTGACTTCAAACCCCAATACCAGCCCAAAATCCAAAAGCAAAACCAAACTTTATAGCATATAAATATACTGATATCATATTAAACAAATAGAATGAAATGTGGAGATCTTGGTAAAGGATATCAGAGAATGATTATCATTATTAGTTTTTCTGGCTTAAAATAACCTAAAATTACTTTTGTAAAAGTAAAATAACTACAGAAACCCCTGGTACCAAGGTATATGTTTCAAATAAAACACCTGTGGAGAACAAACTGAAAATCCAGAGGAAAACTAAGAATTTTAGAATTAAGTGATTGCTACACAGAAAGTATACATGATCATCTGTACCTTCAAACTCTTTCAAATAGGCTACATTACTGACACAAAAACTGTTCTTCTTCTCATTACTTCTCATTTAAAAAACAAGTCTACTTTATTCTCTTTAGGAATGCTTTGAATATTTGATTCACTTTTCCCAAAATGTCACTAAAGAAACTCAGTCTTTCAACAACTCCAAATTTTTTATCTTAGCATTTAAATAATTATGTCATGTATCTTCTTTGGGTTGGGAGTATCAGAACAACTTTTAACTTGTTCTTTTACCTTTGCTGTTTGGAAGGTATATTTTCACAAAAGCGGACAGGGAAACACTTAGTAGATCACCTGATTTAAATGTAAGTGGCTAAAGCTACCAGGACAACTATGTTTATTGCAGCATTATTTACCATAGCTAAGATATGGAACCAACCCAGTTGCTCCTCAGTAGATGAATCTATGAAAACAATGTGATAGACATACATATATATATCTATATATAATGGAATTCTATGCCTCCATCAGAAATACTGATATTGTCCCATTTGTTAGAAAATAGAAAGACTTGGAAAAATTATATTAAGTGAAGTAAGCCAGGAGCTAAGTAACATAGGTCTCATGTTTTTCCTTATTTGCAATAGCTAGTATATATCTTGGACAAGCAGAAGTAGTCAAAAGCTATGTACATATGACCATATAAGATGATGTTAAGCAAAATTAACCCCAAGATAGGACACACGTGGTTTTTTTCTTTCTTGCTATAGTTTTAAAGGTATTTATAATATACTATGTGATTTTTTATTTCTTTGGTATGTTCTTCCCCCATGGTATAACCTCTGTTTTCACTCTGCTGATTCTGGTGCCCTGCATCTTATATATACATTTTTCTAATTTGGGGAGGGGAATGGAAAAAAAACTAAAATGCTTAAATATGGATACCGATTAACCCATTGTAACAATAAGATGTACAAGACACTAAATCAAAAACGAACTTTACAACTTTGCGCGTGGGGGAGGGAATGGAAGAATTAGGAAGGTGGGTAGGGAAAGGATGGTAGGGGATAAACAATGGAGGGGATAAAAATGCTCCGTAGGAAATGTAGTCATTACCTTACTCATGTATCTGTAATCCCTCTGTACAGTATCTTTACAATAAAAATATATTTTACTAAAAGAAAAACAATAAATTTAAGTGCTAACTTACTCAAGCGGCTGAGATCTGAGGACAATGGTTTAAAACCAGCTCAGGCAGGAAAGATAGAGACTCTTATCTCTAACTGAAAACCAAAAAGCTGGAAGATGTGACTCAAGTGGGAAGGTGCTAACCTTGAATAAGCAAAAATCGGGGGTGGGGACAGAGGACACCACACAGGGCCTAACTTCAAACCCAGTGACCACCACACATATACACAAAATTCTAACTAACAGCAATTCATATATACATCATCTGAACTGCCTAATTGGAAATATGCATAAGAATCTAAAAATATTTCATTTTAAGAAATACATTTTAATACGTTTTTACTGTAAAAATACTGTATATAGGTGTTACAGTTACATGAGCAAGGAAATGAGTACATTTCCTATCAAGCGTTGTTGCTTCCTTCTTTGTTTTTCCCCTACCATCCCTTCCCTTCCACCTCTACAACTACACTCCTCCTCCCTCCCCCACCTAAATTGTAAAGTTCGTTTTTCTACATAGTGTCTTGTACATCTCATTGTTACAATGGATCAACCTGAATCACTATTTAAGCATTTTGTTTTTTTCCTCCCCTCCCAGGGCACTGGGATCAAATACAGTGAAAATAGGGGTAATACTGTAGGAAAGGAGCATACAAAGAAACAAAAAAATCACATGGTACATTATAAATATGTTAGAAAAAATCGCAAGGGAATAAAACAACCTTTGTCACTATCTTGGGGTCTTAACATGTCTTATCTGGTCATAAGAAATACATTAAAAAAAAGAAATACATCAACACAAACTTTTATATTTGCAAAATCAACTATTATTTGGGAACATGACATAATGTTTGAAAACTAAGCAAATAAAGGTTGATCCAAATATACATATACCTCTTTCAATTGCACACTTGTAATTTTCCCTTGGATTTTAAGAACAAGATAGTGTTGTTTACATCCTAATGAAAACCAGATGACCCAACTAGTCACAAACACATCAAGATAACAAACAAGGAATGTGTAAGAACTATTTTTTTGGAATCCTTGCTGAATGGTCTAATTTTCGATTTCATTGTAATTTCCCTTTCAGTACAATATGTAATTGGGAATTACAGAATTCCAACCTGTAAGTTTAATGTTCGGGATTTTGTGTTTCTCTCTCTCTCTCTCTCTCTCTCTCTCTCTCTCTCTCTCTCTCTCTCTCTCTCTCTCTCTCTCTCTCTCTCTCTCTCTCTCTTTTAGGATTGTGCCCATAAATACTAAAGCATTATTTCTATAGTTTTGTAGTGTCATATATATATTTTTCTGAATAGAAAAATTAATAAACTATGTTCAATAAGAGATCCAAATGAGTTTTGTTATGTATTTGATCACCAAGGACTTCAATTATGCAAAAATATTTGGTACATTACATATATTTATACCCATGTAACTGCTGCTGTTTACAAGTATTCTGTAGTTTTTCCCAACATTTTCAATCATGGTTAGAAATTGTACATAGTTGCCAAGCACCAGTGGGTCACGCCTATAATCCTAGCTACTCATGAGGCTGAGAGAAAAGATTGCGGTTCAAAACCAGCCCATGCAGTAAAGTCCATGAGACTCTTATCTGCAATTAACCACCTGAAAACCAGAAGTGGCACTGTGGCTCAAGTTGTAGAGCACCAGCCTTAAGCTGAATCGCTGAGGGACAGTGCCTTCATCCAGAGTTCAAGCCCCAAGACCATAAAAACAAAAACAAACACAAAATTTCTTTAATATGGTCAAAACAGAGATAATAATTCTGGGAATATATTGGCTGGCATAGTTAATTCTTCCTTAAGCAAAAGTACTTTGTGTTTGGATTTAGAAACCCTATTATTAGATCATTTTTCCATAATATCATTTTGGTGCAAGTTAAAGTGTTTGGGCTAAAAAAAGGAAGCTTTGTGATTGTTATGAAAATTTGTCATAAAGCATCACTGCAACTGAAGAGTGATCTCTTTTTTGGTGAAGTTCTTCACATGACTCAATGATTAAGTCATCTAAGATGACATACATTCACTCACAACCTTTCAACAAATCAAAGCAGTCAGACTGAGCATGGTGGTTATTACTAGTTTGGAATGTAGTATGCAAGATGGAATAGCAGGAACCTGAGGGGAGGCTTCAGACCACAGCAACTCACTTGGGTTGAACTCATGTCCCTGATGAATTGATGTTGAAGCCCTCACCACTAAGTTTCCAAGGTTATGCTGTAGGAAAATCCCTTCCCTGCAACAGCTGTATAGTGAGGGAAAGCCTGTCTTATCAAGTTCTACCAATATATTTGTTTCTAGACCATGACTTTATATAGCTAGATTAATCAAAACCTAAAAATCTGAAACATTCCAGTATGCTGGAATAAACTTTTCTTTCCATCCTACATTCAGATGTAGGGAGAATTTAAAAAGACGTTCTGGGGCTGGGTTATACTTAAGTGAGAGTATTTGCCTAGCTAATTAAACATCCTAGGTTCAATCATCAATAACACAAAAGAAGAGACAATATCAGATAGGTGGCAAAGCCCAAAAAGTGGAAAGTAATTAAAGTAAAACTCCTGAAATACGGACAGATTCTCCTGGTATGTGTCAGGGAAGTTAGAAGAAGAAAGGCCACCCTCTTCACCTGCCATAGCTACCAAGTGTGTTAGAACTGGACCAATAAAACCTCAGGCAATCAACACTGAAGAAACAAAACCATAAAGGTTGTGGTTTGCTGCAGGGTATTGAGGGAGCCAGGAGGGAGAATTGGGAGAAGGAAGACTGGTAATGCCAGCAGCAACATAGGTAAAATCGTCAGAGGCATTATCTTGTGTAGAACTTGGAGAGATGTACATGGGACACAGGAGCAATTCCATTGACATACAGCTGCTGTATGTTAAAATGAACCTTTGTCAAACTCTACTATAAAGCCATAGTAATCAAAACAGCTTGGTATTGGCATAAGAACAGACCTCAGGACCAATGGAATAGAATTGAAAACCCAGAAAGGAACCTGCAGACCTATAGCCATCTAATCTTCAATAAGGAAGCTAAAACAATAGAATGGAAGAAAGACAGCCTCTTCAGTAAATGGTGCTGGCAAAATTGGTTAACTACATGTAGAAAACTAAAGCTAGATCCTTATATATCACCCTGCACCAGAATCAACTCCAAATGGATCAAAGACCTTGAACTCAAAGCAGACACTCTGAAAACATTACAGGATGGAATAGGAGAAACCCTAGGTGTCCTTGGCTCAGGCCGAAATTTTCTGAATAGAGACCCGGAAGCACAACAAATCAAAGAAAGGTTGGACAAATGGGATTGCATAAGGTTGCAGAGCTTCTGCAGGGCAAATGACATAGCTAGCAAGATCAATAGAAAGCCCACCGATTGGGAGAAGATCTTTACTAGCCATACAACGGACAAGGGTCTCATATCTAAAATATACTTGGAACTCAAAAGATTAAACCACCCAACAACAAATCCTCAAAGAAACAACTGCCCAATAAATAAGTGGGCGAAAGACTTAAAGAGAAGCTTCTCTGAAGAAGAAAGAAGGATGGCCAATAGACACATGAAGAAATGTTCAACATCCCTAGCCATAAAAGAAATGCAAATCAAAACAACATTGAGATATCACCTCACTCCAGTTAGAACAGCAAAAATCAAGAACTCTAACAACAACAGATGCTGGAGGGGGTGTGGACAGAAAGGAGCCTTACTTCATTGTTGGTGGGAATGTAAACTTGATCAACCACTTTGGAAAGCAGTATGGAGGTTCCTCAAAAGTCTTCACATAGATCTCCCCTATGATCCAGCAATCCCACTTTTGGGCATTTACCCAAATGTTTACAAACAAGACCACACTAAAGCTACCAGCACAACTATGTTTATTGCAGCATTATTTACCATAGCTAAGATATGGAACCAACCCAGATGCCCCTCAGTAGATGAATGGATCAAGAAAATGTGGTATATATACACAATGGAATTCTATGCCTCCATCAGAAAGAATGACATTTCCCCATTTGTTAGGAAATGGAAAGGTTTGGAAAAAATTATATTAAGTGAAGTAAGCCAGGCCCAAAGAAGCATAGGTCTCATGGTTTCCCTTATTTGCAATATCTAGTATAGGTATGAGTCAAGCAGAAAAGATCAGATAATGTGATGTTAGGAAAATGAACCCTTAAATATGTATTTTAATGTTTTCATTTCTTTCATGCATGTGTTTCTAATGCATTTATAAGATTATTTCTTTGTTGCTTTGTATGTCCCTCCCCCACAGTGTAACCCCCGCTTTCACTATATTTGATGTCAGTATAACATGTGGAGGAGATGGGGACAAACAAGTCGTTTAAGGATTCAGGTGGACCTGTTGCAACAATGAGAAGTACAAAATGTCATGTCAAAACCAACTTTACAATGTTGGTGTGGGGGGTGGAGGGGGGTATAATTGGGTGGGGGGGAGGGGGGAGGCTGGGAAGGGAGTTGAAGGGTAAACAAAGGAGGAGGCTGCAATGCTTGGTAAGAAATGTATGCATTATCCTGCCCATGTAATTGTAGTCCCTCTGTACAGTATGTTCTCAAATAAAATAAAATTAATTAAAAAAAAAACGAACCTTTGCAAGCTAACATCTCAATTGATAGACATATACCTTCAGTCAGAATATATGTATGGATATATCCAAAAATAGGAAGAAAGTAATACCACAGAGCATAAACAGTTCAACTTGAGCAAAGTATTGGTCCCAGCTAATACACCAGAATGCTGCTTCCTTACCTCCCTTCCGTGTATTCTCTGGACATGGTTATAATGTGTATGGCTTGGAAGTGAACTAAAGATAACTGGTGCTGGGTAGAAGAACCTTATTTTTTATTATGGAAGCTTGCCATTTTTATAACATGGTAATTGGATTTAACACAATCAAAGTACCATAGTAACTGATCTCCCCTTCCTGGATGAATGAGCAAATATTAATGATTAAATATTAATAACAGCATCCTTGTACATATCGAAATGACACTGCCTGGCTGCTTTGGCATCTCCCTCTATGGAGCTCTCACCATTCAAACGTAACAGATTTGGTAAAATATTGTTAGGTTGAGATTTACTTGCCTTCATTCAGTCATCCAGTGATTGTGCGATATGTTTTTTGTTTTGTTGTTTTGATTTTTTTCCCTTCCTGCTCCCGTGCCTCCATTTTCAAATGATTTATAGCTGAAGATCAATAAGAGGATGAGTACTTAGAACTGTCCCACTGATGGAAGGAAATATTCATGTGAATGTACACACAAAAGCACAAAACCCTTAATACTCCTTTTGGTTCCTTCAGAGAGAAGGCTGTTGGGAACATACTTGCCTTGAAAGGGGCCATCTGGTCATGGTACCTGGACTGACAGGGACCAAGAAGATGGAGGACTAGGAGGTGAAGAACAATAAGCCTTTGGGCAGGGAATTTTTGTAGCACCTAGAAGCTGTGTTCAAGCCCCAGCACTAGAAGAAGAAAGAGGTAAAGAAAAGGAAGAGGAAAAAACAAGGACCTAGTGTTTGAGTGCATTTACATATTACCTATGCCTCATGGGTAAAGGTGATATGAGTCTGTAACGCCAGATGTGGCCCATTCTAACTTCCTGTCTTCACAATAAACCTCTTCTCAGGTGCCAGAGAATTATGCCCCTTCCAGGTGAATAGTTAGAGTTCCTTTCTTCTAGTCTAAATTGTGGGGCATGGGAACTCTAACCTGCTAGGCTTAACCCCGACAGAGCACAGATGAGCATAGTACATGGAGAGAGACATACTTGACAGCCCTGTTTCCAGTTAAGTGTGCCCAACCCCTTTCCTTGATCCCCTCTGCTAGGCTCCTTGTCCCATACTTCCCCCTCATCAGCCCACCTCCCGCCCCCACCTGCTGGCCCATGGTCACCCCGTGTTTCCTAAGCCCACCACCATGCTATGTGCCCTACTACCACTTTTGGATTGGACTGCTTCTTGAGGCCAGATACCCCCTCATAGCTGCATCCATTCTCCTGACCCAATCATCTCACAGCCAAACTTTTACCTCCACCCCACCTTTCTGGCCCCACCCCTTCCGGCCCCACCCCTTCTGGCCCCACTGCTTTCTCTTCACTGCCTGGCCCCGTCCTTCCCGTGGAAACACTTGCGTGGGATGGGAAATGTGTACTTGCCCAGCACTCACTACACAATGCTAGTTGCCAGAATATTCTGAACATGAGCTATAGCTGCCACAGAGAAGGAAGGCCCAGGTCAGAGTCAGTCCCTCCTACCTGCCTGGCTAAGGCCTGGACAGCCCCAGGGCTCTCTGTTTTACCTGAGTTCACTGGCAGTTACAGGGATGGAGATGCAGACATTGCCTCAATATCCTCAACCAGTGCTGCATCTTCCTGAGGGATCTTCAGCTTCACTATCTGGATCTCCATCCTTCTACTGAGTGTGGGCCCAGCCACAGATAATATCCCATGAGGACTGTGATTTGATGTTACAGAGCCCCCTCTCCTAACCCACTCTCTTTTTCATTTTCTTCTCTGCTCCCCTGTGGGAGCCTCCCATCTAAGCTCAGTTTCAACTGAAGTTTGCCCATACACTCTTCCTGGGCCCCAATATCCCCTGCCAGGTTCCCCCTTCCACCACCACCAGGCCCACCCACATCCTATGCTCTTCATCACACTGCCCACCCATACCCCATTCTCTGGCCCTCCATTGTCCCACAAACTTTCGTTGGGTTAGAGATGTGTGGACCCAGTTGCCAAAGACAACCCTAGAAAACCCTGTTCCATGGTAATAGCGCCTCACTCCCACCAATCTCCTCTTCCCCACACCTGTTGTTCTGAACCTCACCCTAATCCCGGCCCTGCCCCTCTCAGTGTAAGAAGTTTCATGGGTGAGGGGATGTAGCTCCTCCATTGATGGAAGATAGGAGCTTAGAGTTCACCCCATCCCCTCATGGTCATGGTCTCAGTAGTCACCGTTTCTATGAAGCAACTGATGGAGGGATTGGAGCTGAGGAAGCTGCCACCTTTCCCACCTCTGCATCTGTTCAGGGACGTGGTCCTCCAGGGCCTCTTAGGCTTCACCAGCCAGCCAACTTCCAATTAAAAGGTCAGTGTGGAGTCAACTGCTGGAGCCATCACCAAAGACCCAGATTCAATGTAAGTGAGTGTTCTCCTCTCACCCCCCTCCATTGCCCGTTACTCCATTCTCTCCTGTGCCCCCCAGTAGGAGCCATCCCTGGGACAGGGTTCTTAAATGTTAAGTGGGCTGAACCCTTCTTCTTCTCTTCCTTTCTATTGCTAGGTTCTCCACCCATGTCCCTCTTCCTCACTACCCCCTACCACCCCCTTCCTCACCCCATGCTTCCCCTTCCCCCAACCAATTGTTTCCCCTGCCCACCCCAAACCATGCTTCCTCACCCTAGGGGCTCCCCTATCCTTTACTTTCCCCACACCATCCCCCATCCCTTGCTTCCCCTGCCACCCATTCCCACCTGACCCCATCCCTGCCCCTCCTGAGTGAAGGGATGTGTGTGGCACATAGGCAGGCGATGCAATTGGACTGAACCAAGGTAAAACAGTCATTGGAGAAGGAAATCAGGGAATCAGAGTCTTCCCTGTCCACCATTCCACCTTGTAGCATGCTTAGTTGCTCAGTTCCACCGCATCTGCTGGTACTGGAGTTAATGTTGCTGTCTTTTCAACAACACCATGGGGTACCACCACTTTATTGATCAGTGTGGGCCCATCTGCAGGAGCCATCACTGGACAGCCCTGGATCAAGGTAAATGGGGCCTAATTCATCCCAGCTTTTCCCTTCTCCCTGCCCACCCTTATCCCCACTCACTTCAGACCCTGGTGTCCCGCCCACTCTTCCCCTCCCTGTCCACCTCCTGGCTCAACCCCTCCTGTGAGAACATGATTGGGTGAGGGGATATGTGTGTGTGTCAACTCACAACACACGGAAGTGGTACCAGACTGGTCTGAACCCAGTTGTGAAGGCCACAGACTCTGGATAAATTCATATTAATATTACTGAAATTTATATCACAATATAAGCAACATAGGTATTTTAAGGAATTGATCATTAAAGCCTTAGATACCTAATGGATGAAGAATGGAGTGTGCTCCACCTCCACTCCCAGCAATGGCTTGTAGAGCTCCAGGGTTCCTTGTTTTCTCCATTTCCACTGGCATTTATGGGACTGGAGATGCAGTCCTTGCCTCCCTCTCTCAACAGATTTTATGCCTGCCACAGCCACTTGGTAAGCCTCCGGGATCTTCAGCTATACTATATGAACTTCCTGCTCAGTGTGCACCCAGCTGTGAGCCATCCTCAGAGGACCCCACGAGGTAAGTGAGACCCCTGTCCTTGATTCTTTGTTTTTCCATTTTTACCTCTGACCCTTGTGGCAGCCATTCCAGGACAGCCCTGTTTTGAGATGATTTGGTCCCACCCCCTCTCCCAAACTCCCATACCATCTGCCAAGCCTCCCTTCCACCAGTTTGAGCTGGACATATGCTATAGCAGGTGCCAGAGAAAGAAGGCTGAGGATGGGATCTTCCCCACCTCCTCTCTTGGCTATGGCCTGTTTAGCTGAAGGTTATGGGGGTTATGTATATTCACAATATGTTATTGGCTGCTTCATGCCAATTCACAATACCCTGAATACAGTATCCTCAAACTTGACATTCAAGTCAAACTCCATGAATTTATCCTACTATTCCAAATTACTAAAATTTACTGGACCTAGAAACCAAAAAAATAAAATCCACCTTGTTATTTTAGTAGCAATAGACATCATGAAAATAGATTTCCAGCTTTTGCTGGGTAGTTGGAGATAAGAATTTCAATCACTTTCCTACTCAGGCTAGCTTTGAGTTGTGATCCTCATATGTCAACTTTCTGATTAGCTAGTAATACACACATAAACCAATAACCAATGGCTCATTTGGAAACTATAATTTTCTCTTTCTCCCATCAATGATTTATTTATTTATTTATTTTATTATTGTGAAAATATCATACAGTGGGGTTACAATTACATGGGCAAGATAGTGAGTACGTTTCTTATCAAGCATTTCTGCCTCCTCCTGTGTTTCTCCATACCATCCCTTCCCCTCTCCACCGCCACACTCCCAAACCTCCACACCCCCCTACCACCAGTCCTCGACCTCTCATCCCCCACCGCACCAAAGTCATAAAGTTCATTTTTCAAAATAACGTGTTGTACATCTCATTGTTGTAATAGGTTCACCTGTAACCCTATTCAAACAATTTGTTTTTTCCCTTCACAAATTATATCAACATCAAATACAGAGATATCAGGGCTTATAACATGGGGGAGGTACATACAAAGCAACAAATAAATCATCTTATAAAAATGTTAGAAAAACTAGCAAGAAATAAAAATCATTTGCGTCCTTATCTTGGGGTTCATTTCACCTAACATCAACTTATCTGACCATTTCTGCTTGTCTCAGACATATACTAGTTATTGCAATTAAGGGAAACCATGGGACCTGTGTTTCTTTGGGCCTGGCTTACTTCACTTAATATAATTTATTCCAAGTCTTTCCATGTACTAACAAATGGGGCACTGCATTCTTTCTGATGGAGGCATAGAATTCCATTGTATAACGGGAAACAAAGGAGGAGGCAATAATGCTTGATAAGAAATGTACTCATTACCTTGCCCATGTACTTGTAACCCCTCTGTACGGTATTTTCACAATAAAAAAAATAAAAAGAATAAAAAAAGACTTACAGAGAAACTTGTCTGAAGAGGAAAGTAGGATGGCCAATAGACACATTTAGAAATGCTCAACATCCCTAGCCATAAAAGAAATGAAAATCAAAACAACATTGACAATCCACCTAACCCCAATCACAATGGCTATAATCAAGAACTCAAAAACAATAGATGCTGGAGGGGATTTGGACCAAAGAAACCCTACTGCATTGTTGGTGGGAGTGTAAACTTGTTCAACCACTTTGGAAAGCAGTATGGAGGTTCCTCCAAAGACTTCACATAGAGCTACCCTATGACCCAGCAATCCCACTTTTGGGCATTTACCCAAATGATCACATCCAAGACCATACTAAAGCTACCAGCACAGCTATGTTTATTGCACCATTATTTACCATATCTAAGATATGGAACCAACCTAGATGCCCTTCAGTAGATGAATGGATAAATCACACTTTTGCATGTAATTTATCATCTTAAGGAGAGTCTGTTTCTACATCTTTCATCCTATATGACAAACCCTTATTTTTTGTTTCTCTGTTTGCTGAATAAACGTATTCCTGGAAATAGGATACTCACAGCAAATCTGGGTTTAAATTCCACTTTTTACATTTCAAATATAATAAAAACTTTGTTTTTACTAGTCGTTTTCTAAAACTGAGTGATGTTCGTGCACACTGATATTTTGGTGCCTTTAAGTAAATTGAGACTTGATGTGGTAGTTTTCGTGTCTAATTGACTTATCCATTAGATTATTCATTTATAAACATGTGCATTGCAGTTTTTATTCATTTATTTATTTATTTTGTTGGTCTTGGGGCTTGAACTATGGGCTTGGGTGCTATCCCTCACCTCTTTAGCTCAATGAGAACTCACTGCTGCTTGAGCCACAGCACGATTTCCGGCTTTCTAGTGGTTTATTGGAGATAAGCGTCTCACAGACTCTCCTACCCAGGATGGCTTTGATCTCAGCCTATTGAGTACCTAAGATTACAGGCGTGATCAACTTACACTCGGCTTTTTAAAATTTATTTGTATAAAATAGTCCCCAAGGATTTACTTCAAATTGATAATGGGAGAGTTTTTCTTCCTGTTCCAAACTTTATATTTATTTCAGGAAAAGCACTAGAAATACATGTTGTTTACTTGAGCAACATAAAAGATGGAAACATATTTCTAAAGAGAATGGATTTATTGATTAAAACATAGAAAAGAGTAAAATTATCAGGTTTCTAGCTTGGTACTACATAAATTTCATGAGAATGTAGCTCATGATGAGAATCAGAAATAAATTCATATTAATATTACAGAGATTTACATCACAATATGAGCAATATAGGTATATTAAGGAATTGGTCATTCAAAGCCCTAGATACCTAATGGATGAAGAATGGAATTCAAACAAGTAGAGGTAAGCAATTTAACATGCAGCTATTATGACTGTATAATACAAATATGAAAGAAATGGAGCTTTTTCCTTTCTGAAGAAGAAAGTTTAGCAAGTAAGTTCAATGTAAGGCATCAGTTGAAATGAATCTAAAGTCTTTTACTCCAAGATATCCAGAGTACTCTACTCATCTTCTGAAAAGTAAATAAGTAATTATATTAATTACCTTTGCTTAATATTAATTTACTTGTAGCAAATAGGTTAAAATGTCTGTTCTCTTTCTTTCAATGTAGTAACATACATTTCATATTCTTTCTCTCTTCATACAAGCCTGACATCACTATTTCAAAGTAACACAAACAGAAAAACAAAAATCACCTGGCACAATAATCACAAATCCTAAATTATGTGAAAAAACCTATAATATAAAAATTAAGGGGGTGGGAAGGTGGCTCAGTGGTAGAGTGCTTATCTTGCATTCCTGAGGCCCTGGGTTTGAATACTCAGCACCACGTAAGCAAAAAGAAAAAAGCCAGAAGTGGCAATGTGGCTCAAGTTATAGAGCACTAGCCTTGAGCTGAAGAGCTGATGGACAGTGTCCAGGCCTAGAGTTCAGGCCCCACGACTGGAACCCCCCCCCAAAAATGAAACCTGGTGGTTCCGCGAAGATGGACGAGAAGCTGGAGGCTAAACAAGCTCTCACATAGAAAGCAGTTTTAGTGTTCCCGTGAACAGTCCTAGGCCAAAGAATTACACTAAGTGTGCCACCATAGTACAGAGAGTTTGGCTAAAGAGGGAAAATGCAGGCAAGGAGACAGATCTGAGCACTTGCCAGCAGTCATGGGTGAAGCAGCAGTGGTGGCAACCATACTCGTCATACCTACAATACAGAAAGTCCGGGACAAAGGTGCCAGATAGAGCGAGCAAGTGCATTCTACACAATATCAGCAAGAACTGACAAGGAGCAGATATCTTCATCCTGCAGATAGCAGACCAGAGATTAGCCAGGAACCAAGACTCCGGCTGTGAGTAGAACCCTGACATCCTTACTCCTTCTCAGGGAGCAGAAGAGGTTAGGCCACTCCTCCAACGCCACAACTTAAGATCTCCATCTTTTTGTGTGTGTGAGAATACCATACAGAGGAGTTACAATTACATGGGCAAGATAATGAGTACATTTCTTATCAAGCATTGTTGTCTCTTTTTGTTTCCCCTTACCATCCCTTCCCATACTCTTCCCCCCCCCCAACGTTCCCCTTAACACCTACCGAAGTTGTTAAGTTCGTTTTTTGACATAACAACTTGTACATCTCATTGTTGCAATGGGTCCACCTGCATGCATAGCTAAACAATTTGTTTTTACCCTTCCCCTCCACAAATTATACCAACATCAAATACAGTGAAAGCATAGGTTATAGTATGGGGGAGGGACATACAAAACAACAAAGAAATCATCTTATAAATATGTTAGAAACATTTGCATGAAAGAAAAAAACATTTGAATAGTTATCTTGGGGTTCATTTCTGTAACATCAACTTATCTGAACTTTTCTGCTAGACTCAGACATATACTAGATATTGCAAATAAGGGAAACCATGGGACCTATGTTTCTTTGGGCCTGGCTTACTTCACATAATATAATTTTTTCCAAATCTTTCCATTTCCTAACAAATGGGGTAATATCATTCTTTCTGATGGAGGCATAGAATTCCATTAT